>NC_141875.1:266357055-266508570 GCF_056163025.1 Triticum urartu
TGGCTTCAGTGAGGGCACGATGAGGTGCACGTGTAGTGCCAGCCAGAGGATAAACACGAGTGACTGCTTCAACTCCTCAATGTTCTTAGAGAAACTTTGATGCTCCGCATTCTGAAGACTAAGAGGCTCCTTGGCAGGCTCTGGATAGAGGACTTAAACGGACATATCCACGTCAGGCATAAAGATCCGATGATTGCGAGCAGAGGGCTGATATGAGATAGCTGAGTGGAGTTTGATCAGCCGCATTATCCATGGAGCATAGAACTTCAAGCCAAAAAGATTAGATCCTGAAGCAGCAAGTTGGCGGATGAAGAAGTCTTGTGCATTGAAGCATTTGCCGTGAAGAATATAGAAGACCAAAGTCTTCATTGCACCTTCCAGCTTTGCATGTGGGGAATGTCCTTTGATGGGCCAGAGAGTTCACCTTAAAATGTGATAGATGGTCCTTGGCAGATACTCCAGGTCTTCAACAAGGAACTCCTTAGGATATGCAGCGTCTTGTGGCAAAGGCTTCATCATGCTGAGCATCTGACTCATGTTCGGTTCAGGCTTCTGAAAGATGCTCTCCATAGCTTCATTGTGAAGTTGACATCCAGGTTCATAGAGATCTCCAGGAGTGGGCAGACCAGTGAGCTCAATGATATCAAAGGCTTTGGCTTCGTGATGAACATTTCCTGTCATCCACTCAAGGACCCAAGTCTTCGGATCTCTGTTGTAACCACGTATGTGAACAGTGGCATAAAATTGGAGCAGCAACTCTTCGTTCCAGTGCTCTTGGTCGGTGACGAAAGGTAACAATCCAACCTCTTTGAAGCAGTCCAAAGCTTCTTCCAAGCAGGGCAGACTAGCTATTGCTTCGGTGTCAAGACGCATATGTGGGAAGATGCGACCTTGATTGTACAGAATGCAGGAGTAATAGCTTCGCTGCGGATATTCGTTCCCTTGAGTAGGGGTTCTTGGAGCTATTGAAGAAAGTCTTGTCTGCTTTGAAGCTGTTGACATTGAAGGATCCAGATGCTGATGCAGTACCTGGAAACCTGGGCAACCTTGGTATTGGCTTCTGTACCTGAGGCTTATGCTCTATATGATAGTCAAACCGAGGACCAGCAGCAGGCGCAGGAACAGAAGCAGTAGCATCATTAGCTTCGCTGACTTCTGGTTCTTGGGTTGGTGTAGGCTCCACATTTGCTTCAGCCATGACAGCGTCAGTGGCTTCATTGGTGTTGGTGGTGGCAGCCTCAAGATTTTCTACCTCCACTTGATGAGCTGGAGGGTCGGGCACAGACACGTTCTCCGTGAGAACAGCTTCGTCAGTAGTTGGGGGAGTGGGGACACGTTCTTCTTCTTGGGTGTCATCGGCTAATGCAGCCGGAATTTCTTCAGCAGCTTTAGCTTCAGATTCAGAGACTGGAGGCCTTGGTACTTTGCGAAGCCTGCGTAACGCTGGCGACGCTTTTGGAGAAGGAGTTGGCTGGGCCTCAAGGTCATCTTCTTCTTGTTCTTGTGGGTGATCAGCCTATGATGCATCTTGAGCAATTGGCGTTAGAGGACGACCAATGCTGATGAGTTCGCTGTGCGTAAGCACAGGCGATGATACCTGTTGGTGCTCGATCTGAGGAAGAACTGCATCATCTTCAACATGGTCATAGTGACCAATGTCTTCAGCAGGAGTGGGATCAGCTGCTGGAAAGTCTTCAGCTTCATGAGCCTTTGTGAAAGCAGGCTCATGGACAGTCAGTTGGCGCTCCTGATGTTCAGTGGTAGGGCGAACCATGGAGATGGGTTCAACAATTAAGGGCTCTGTGGGAGCAGCCCGTTCCTTCTTGGTCTTCCATTTTTTCTTGGAGGGAGCAGGAGCAGAGGCTTCAGGATGTTTCCTCTTTCTGGCTTCAGCCTCAGCAGTCCTCGTCTTCTTCAGTTCTGAAGCGATAGACTTGGCTTTTGGCTTCGAGCCAGTCATGCTGGTTGGGAAGACAATGGGATGTGCTTCCTGCCTTGGTGCGTCGGGTTCGGCCATAGCGGGCTTCTTCTTCTGCTGCTTTGCAGCTGTAACACCCCGGATATGATTTACCCAATATGTACTCCAACTCTTGCCGTTTCCGGCGTTAAGTTATTTTATTTTCTCGGGTTCGGGTCTTTGTCTCCGTGTGTTGTTATCGTTGTCATGCATCTCATATCATGTAATCATGTGCATTGCATTTGCATACGTGTTCATCTCATGCATTCGAGCATTTTCCCCGTTGTCCCTTTTGCATTCCGGCGCTTCGTTCTCCTCCGGTGGTCAATTCTACCTTTTTTTCGTGTGTGGGGATTAAACATTTCCGGATTGGACCGAGACTTGCCAAGCGGCCTTGGCTTACTAACGGTAGACCGCCTGTCAAGTTTCATATCATTTGGACTTCGTTTGATACTCCAATGGTTAACCGAGGGACCGAAAAGGCCTCGTGTGTGTTGCAGCCCAACACCCCTACAAGTTGGCCCAAAACCCACCAAAACCCTCTCCATCATCTAGAGCGTTCGATCACGATCGCGTGGCCGCAAACCGCACCTCATTTGGACTCTCCTAGCTCCCTCTATGCCAATATATACCTCCCCCATTCCAAATCCGGATCTCCCCCGTCCAAACCCTAAAAAATCCGTCTCCGCCGCCATCGGACACGTCCGGACGGAGCCGGACGCGTCCGCCCACCGCCGCCGACCTACCACCAGCTGCCACGTGTCCCCGAGGGGACCGCTTCGCCGCCCGCAGCCGCCGGCCCTCTCCTCCGCCCCGACCGGGCCCGAGCCCCCCTCGCCCGCGTCGCGTCTTCCCCGCGGCCGAGCCGCCTCACCCGGCCGGCACCGCCGCCCGCCATTGCCGGCCGCCGCCGGATCCGCTACTCCGGCGCCCGACGCCATCCGAGCCCGCCGTGCCCCGGCCGCCGCCTCCCGGCCCGCTCCGCCGCCAAGCCGCCTCCTCCACGCCGCCGAACCGCCCCGGCCGGCCCCTTCCATCTCCAGCGAGCTCCTTCCTCGACGAACTCTGGCGAGCTATAGTACCCCAGAGATCCTCGAAATCTGCGCCAGATCTGGATCTGAGGATTTTGGACGGTTGATTTTTTGCCCGAAACCCTAGTTCATATTGCCATGTTCTTCATGCTATAACTTTGCATCCGTAGCTCCGTTTTTGGCATATAGCATATCAAAATGTTTGCCTCAGAGAGTACATCATTTCATCTCATTGCATCATTTTCATTTGAGTTTATCTTGATGCCCGAAATGTTGTTAGAATAGTGCTACTTGAGATAATTTGTCAGATCTGCTGCTACATTTAGATATTTGTCATTTTTGCCATGATTATTGTGTGCATGTTATGCCCATGAGTTCTACATATGTTTTGTTAAGGGTTTTTCCATATTTCCAGAGGTGCAACCCATGTATTTTTGTGATGTGTGTGGTGACTAGCACAAGCTTGCAAAGTGAGGTACTTGGTAATGCTGATTTCAGGGACTTAGCATTTCCACCAAGTCTTTGAGCTATTTATCTCATATGGCCATATGTTCATGTTGTTTCCTAGTGATCCGTGCCTCTTTTGAGGATGATCAGTAAGGATGTTTTGTTAATCTTGTAGTGCTCTATCCATCCATGTCTTTTTTTGCAATTATGGAGCACCCTAGCTTGAGTCAATCGAGCTCTACTTTTGCTATTTCGTGAATCTGGGCAGATTGTCTACTTGTTAGCGATTTTGTCGAGGATGTTGTAGTTGATCCGTGTATGCTATGGTATTGTTCTTGCCATGTCTAGCTTGCATTTTGTGTATTCTTGATGGGTGTATGCTTAGATGGCCATGACTTGCTCTGTAGTGAGTGCATCGAGCTCGTAAACATGCCGACTTGATATCTGTTTCAGCATGTTCCAGTTTTCACCAAGTCTGAGAACTGATTATGTTTTTTCCATGTTCACATGCTTGCAATTGTATTTTCTGATCCCTTTTGGCTCAAGGTCACTAAGGGACTTTTGTTAAGCTCTTTGAGTAGCTCCATGCCATGCTTTACTTTGCCATGTTCAGGTGCTGTAGCATATAGTTTTGTTGCTCCGAAGAGTGCTATCTGATCTGAAATTCCAGACAAGTGTTAATATCACTAAGTCTGAGATCTGTTTACCATATGCATTTTTGCCATGCTTGTTTCAACCTGTTAATGGATGAATTGGCCGTAGCTCAGTGCTAGACTTTTGTTAAGCATCCTGAATGCATCCCTGCCATGTATTTTGTTGTCATGTTTGGGTGCTGTACCATGCTCATCTCATTGCATTTAGATGGCTACTTGCTGTAAATTGCAGACCGGTGTCATATTTGAATTGCTTGCCATTTCCAAACCGTAACTCCGATTCTGGCGTTCTTTATATTGTTTTCACGCGATTTCATCTCATCTTTCCAGTGGCACACTTGGATTTCCAAGTTGGGTCCAGGTTCTTGCAACCCTTGTCAAATCTTGCATATGCATCCCGCATCCCGCATAGCGTACCATCCTTGCATCATATTGTTTGAGCTTTGCACGTGGTTGATTGTGTCCTTGTTGCTTGTTTGTCTTGTTTGGGTAGAGCTAGGAGACGAGTTCGCTAACGAGGAGCCCGTTGAGTTTGCTTTCGAGGATCCAGTCAACTCTGACAACTTTGCATGCAAGATGATCATACCCTCGAAATCACTACTATCTTTGCTTTGCTAGATGCTCGCTCTTTTGCTATGCCATGCTACGCTGCCTACCACTTTATTTCAAGCCTCCCAAATTGCCATGTCAAACCTCTAACCCACCATGTCCTAGCAAACCATTGATTGGCTATGTTACTGCTTTGCTCAGCCCCTCTTATAGCGTTGCTAGTTGTAGGTGAAGATTGGAGACCGTTCCTTGTTGGAACATTATTTACATGTTGGGATATCATTATATTATCTTGTTATCTTAATGCGTCTATATACTTGGTAAAGGGTGGAAGGCTCGGCCTCTCGCCTAGTGTTTTGTTCCACTCTTGCCGCCCTAGTTTCCGTCATATCGGTGTTATGTTCCCTGATTTTGCGTTCCTTACGCGGTTGGGTTATAATGGGAACCCCTTGATTCGCCTTGATTAAAGCTTTTCCAGCAATGCCCCACCTTGGTTTTACCATTTGCCACCTAGCCTCTTTTCCCTTGGGTTTCCGGAGCCCGAGGGTCATCTTATTTAAACCCCCCCCCCCCTGGGCCAGTGCTCCTCTGAGTGTTGGTCCGAACCGAGTAGACTGCGGGGCCACCTCGGGGCAACTTGAGGGTTGGTTTTACTCGTAGGATGTCTCATCTGAGTGTGCCCTGGGAATGAGATATGTGCAGCTCCTATCGGGATTGTTTGGCACATTCGGGCAGTGTTGCTGGACTTGTTTTTAACCTGTCGAAGTGTCTTCAAGAACCGAGATACCGAGTCTGATCGGAACGTCTCGGGAGGAGGTCTATTCCTTCGTTGACCGTGAGAGCTTGTCATGGGCTAAGTTGGGACTCCCCTGCAGGGATTTGAACTTTCGAAAGCCATGCCTGCGGTTATGGGCAGATGGGAATTTGTTAATGTCCGGTGGTAGATAACTTGAACCTTAACTTAATTAAAATGAATCAACCGTGTGAGTTACCGTGATGGCCTCTTCTCGGCGGAGTCTGGGAAGTGGACACGGTGTTGAGTAATGCTTGCCGCAGGTTTGCCCTCTTTAGTTATGCGTTCGCGCTTTGCCTCCTCTTCTCGCTCTCTTTTGCGAACAGGATAGCCACCATATATGCTAGTCGCTTACTGTAGCTCCACTTATAACTACCTTGCCTTACCTATTAAGCTTAAATAGTCTTGATCGCGAGGGTGCAAGATTGCTGAGTCCCTGTGGCTCACAGATTACTATTACACCAGATGCAGGGCCTGATGATTCCGCTCCAGGTGACGCGCTTGAGATCAAGTGGGAGTTCAACGAGGACTCTCAACGATACTACGTGTCTTTCCCTGATGATCAGTAGCGGTGCCCAGTTGGGGGTGATCAGAACCGTGTCGCATGTTGGGTTATCTTTTATTTTGGCGCCGTAGTCGGGCCATGAGTGTTTGAATGATGTAATGTTATTTATGTACCTTGATTGACGTGGCGAGTGTAAGCCAACTATGTTATCTTCCCTTTTATTATCTATATTACATGGGATGTTGTGAAGATTGCCTAACTTGCGACATATGCCTTCAATGCGATTATGCCTCTAAGTCGTGCCTCGACACGTGGGAGATATAGTCGCATCGAGGGTGTTACAAGTTGGTAATCAGAGCCTTCCCCGACCTTAGGAGCCCCATTGCTTGATCGTTTTTAGCGGCCGAGTTGTGTCTAGAAAAATGTTTTGAGTCATTTAGGAATTATATATCGGAGAGTTAGGAATTTTTTTACTTCCCAGTCTCCTCATCGCTCTGGTAAGGCATCCTGACGTAGAGTTTTGACTCTTCTCTTCTCAAATTTCACAAAAAAAAATTAGGATCACGCGGGTATCTTGGAATCGTTCCGATGGTTTTATGACGAGAACATTGTCGTGGTGCCTCCTGTCAGGGGTTTTGTGGAAGTGTCCCGGGGAGTTGAGCTCTGAGGTGTTGTCGTCATAATTTTATCGTTGCAATTCTGGAATACCTGAGTTTAGTACACCGACATCGAAAATCTCTTTTATGCAGTTCGTTGGTGAGATAACCTCGACGCCACCTAGTACTGGGGCGGGAGTTCGGGAGTATCGCCATAACTTGTATAACGGATGCTTTTCGAAGGTTGAGGTAGATGGTTTCCAAAGTTTTTCTCGGTTATGTGTTGAAGGATGGATACAGCTGGATGTAGGATTTGCTAGATTTGGGTGAGATATTATGCTTCCCCTGTATCCCCAACACCTGATTGCATAACCGGAAAGGTTCGGGAGTTTCATAGGTGGGAATTCTCGTAGCTCTAGTTCTTCTTCCACGGATATTTGGTTTGAGATTGGGATTTCTTACCGAGTATTCGTTCTTGATTTGTACCTTGTTGATTTATTTCTCTACCTAAATTCTAAGTGGCTTCTCAATTTATGGATATGTTACCATTTCAAGAGGAATGCATTCGTTCATTTTGTTCGGATGTGAAGACTATATGTTGCAATTTTCATTCCGTTGGATTCAGCTTCATTTTATCTGTCAATGTGCTAACGGTGGTCAACCTCTTCAGGATGGCTCCCGCTAAGAGCACCAATCAGAATCAGAATCAGGATCCGCCACCACCTCCACCTCCTCCGGAGGCATGGCAAGCTGTGATGGCCGCAACCAATGCAAACACACAGTTGATCATGCAAATTCTTCAAGAGCGCAATCAAGGGAACCAAGGGAACCAAGGCAACAATCAGAATCACTTTGCTACACTCAACCAGTTCCTTGCTAACGGGCCAAAGACTTTCAGCAATTGTGTTGAGGCAACTGATGCTGACGATTGGCTCGTGGATCTGTGCAAGCATTTCGAGTGCAGTAATGTCAGGCCTGAGGACTTCGTCAAGTTCGCTTCCTTCCAACTCAAAGATCAAGCTGCAGAATGGTTCCATCAGTATAAGGATTCCAGAGGTGGACGTGCAATTACTTGGGATGAATTCCGTCAAGATTTCAGAGCTCACCATATCCCTTAGAGCGTGGTTGAAAGCAAGCGTGAGGAATTACGCAACCTGAAGCAAGGCTCTTTGTCTATCTATGACTACAACAAGTTGTTTCAGAAGCTCGCCCGCTTTGCCAAGCAGGACGTACCTGATGAGAAGAGCATGATATACCAGTTCAGGGGTGGTCTCAGAGAAGAAATCCAGCTAGCTCTTGTTCTCTTTGAGCCCTTGAGGTACGATGAGTTCTACAACATGGCATTGAAGCAAGAGGCCGCTCAACTGAGGTGTGATGCTTCCAAGAAGCGAGTCAGAGATGCTACTCCTTCTTCCTCTAATCAAGTGGCCAAGCAGCAGAAGTATTGGCTTCCTCCTCCTCCGTTCCGTCAGCCGTATCAGCAGAAGAGCAAAGGTGGCAGTGGATCTTCCCACCCACCCAACCCTGGCTTTCAGAACAAGACTTCGTCTCAAGCTCCAAGACCGAGTGCTCTGTACCACCGTCCGCTTTCAAAGGTCACGTGCAACAAGTGCCAACAGAAGGGTCATTATGCCAACAAATGCTTCAATCAGAGGCGTCTCCCTCCTCCTCCTCCTGTCAGATCGGCAAGTACAGCTTTGGTCAAGCATAACCCCAAGCAGGCCAAGGTCAACTTGATGAATGTAGCTCGGGCAGAGGACTCGTCAGATGTCATCATGGGTAACCTTCCTGTTAACGATGTTCCCGCTAAAGTACTTTTTGATACTGGTGCATCGCATTGTTTCATCTCGAAGCCTTTTGCATCTAAGCATGAGTTGACTTTCCAAGTTATGCATAATCCGTTAGCAGTTGTCTCTCTGGGTAAATGTTTGCTCGCTAACCATGAGATTCCGGATATTTCTATCTTGATGGGTGATTTCAAATTTCTGGCTTCTCCAATGGTTCTTGGTAACTCGGATATTGAACTTATTCTCGGGATGGATTGGCTCTCTAAGCACAAGGCTCAGCTTGATTGTGCTGCCAGGCAGATTCAATTGACTCATTCGTCTGAGGACGTAATTGTCTTTGCCGCTCGGGATAATACCATCCGTTTGTTTTCTCTCAATGAGAAGGGTCAACTCGATGCCATCTCGCAAATTCCAGTCATTTGCGAATATCAAGACGTCTTTCCAGAAGAGCTTCCAAGAATGCCTCCGCACCGGCCAGTTGAATTCGTCATCGATCTTGAGCCTGGCACGGAACCTGTGTGCAAGCGTCCTTACAAGCTCGGACCTGAAGAGTTGAAGGAGCTGAAGAAGCAACTCGATATTCAAGAGAGAATGGGTCTCATCCGGCCTAGTTCTTCTCCGTGGGGTTGTGGTGTTCTTTTTGTGAAGAAGAAGGATGGAACGGACTGACTTTGTGTTGATTACCGTCCATTGAACAAGAAGACCATCAAGAACAAATACCCACTTCCCAACATCAATGAGCTGTTCGAACAACTCAAAGGTGCCCAAGTATTCTCCAAGCTTGATCTCCGTATGGGTTATCATCAGATTCGAATCCGTGAGCAAGATATTCCCAAGACGGCTTTCAGAACAAGCTATGGTTCATATGAATACACTGTCATGTCTTTTGGTCTCGTCAACGCTCCTCCGACGTTCTCTCGCATGATGAACTTCATCTTCAACGCCTACACAAATGACTTCGTTTTGGTCTATCTCGACGACATTCTGGTTTTCTCGAAGAACAAGGAAGATCATGCCAAGCACTTGCGTTTGGTGCTTGATAAGCTGAGGGAACATCAGTTCTACGCCAAGTTCTCCAAGTGCGAATTTTGGCTTGATGAGGTTCTTTATATTGTTCATATCATCTCTGCCAAGGGCATTGCCATGAATCCTGAGAAGGTGTCTACAATTGTGAATTGGGAACCTCCTCAGAACGTCAAGCAACTCTATAGCTTCCTCGGTCTCGCAAGCTACTGCCGAAGATTCGTAGAAAACTTTTCTAAGATCGTGAAGCCTCTCTCAAATCTTCTCCAGAAGCACGTCAAGTACGTTTGGTCTCCGGAGTGTGACATTGCTTTCAACACTTTGAAAGAGAAATTGATCACTGCTCCAGTTCTGACTCCGCATGATGAATCCAAACCGTATGAGGTCTTTCGTGATGCCTCTCTCCAAGGTCTTGGCGTAGTGTTGTTGCAAGAGAAGAAAGTTGTTGCTTATACCTCTCACCAGTTGAAGCCTAATGAGAAGAACTACCCCACTCATGATCTCGAGTTGGCGGCAGTTGTGCATGCTCTTTAGACTTGGAGACATCTCTTATTGGGAAGAAAAGTGGACATTTTCACTGATCACAAGAGTCTTAAGTACATCTTCACTCAGCCTAATCTCAACCACAGGTAGACTCGATGGGTCGAAATGATTCAAGAGTATAATCCGAGTATTGAGTATACTCCAGGCAAGGCCAATGTGATTGCTGACGCATTGAGTAGGAAGGCTTATTGCAACAGTCTGATTCTCAAGCCTTATAAACCCGAGCTTTGTGAAGCTTTCCGCAAACTTAATCTGCAAGTTGCTCCTCAAGGTTTCCTCGCCAACCTTCAAGTCTCTCCTACCTTGGAAGACCAGATTCGCCAAGCCCAGCTTCTTGATGCTATGGTGAAAAAGGTAAAGATTGGGATTGCCAAGAGTCAACCCAAGTACAAGTGCTACCGCCTTGATGACAAGGATACTCTCTTCTTCGAGGATCGTATTGTTGTGCCCAAAGGTGACCTCCGTAAAGTGATCATGAACGAGGCTCACAATTCTCTCCTCTCCATCCACCCTGGGAGCACGAAGATGTATCAGGACCTCAAGCAGGCTTATTGGTGGACTCGAATGAAGCGCGAGATTGCGCAATTCGTGAATGAGTGTGATGTCTGCAGAAGAGTGAAGGCAGAACACCAAAGGCCAGCGGGTCTCCTCCAACCTCTTGCCATCCCAGAATGGAAGTTTGACCACATTCAAATGGACCTCGTGACTGGGTTTCCAAAGTCCAAGCGTGGCAATGATGCTATATTCGTTGTCATCGACAAACTCACTAAAGTGGCTCACTTTCTGCCTATCAAAGAGTCAATCACTGCAGCTCAATTGGCGGAACTCTATACCTCTCGAATTGTCTCTCTGCACGGTATCCCACAAGTGATCTCTTCAGACCGTGGCACCATCTTTACCTCCAAGTTTTGGGATTCTTTTCAGAAGGCCATGGGCACCCACATCCGCTTCAGCACAGCTTTCCATCCTCAAACTAGCGGTCAAGTCGAGCGTGTCAACCAGATTCTTGAAGATATGCTCAGGGCTTGTGTGATCTCCTTCGGCATGAAGTGGGAGGATTGTCTTCCTTATGCTGAATTCTCCTACAACAACAGTTTTCAAGCAAGTTCGGGCAAGGCCCCATTTGAAATTCTGTATGGCAGGAAGTGCCATACCCCTCTCAACTGGTCTGAAACCGGTGAACGTCAGCTTTTGGGTAATGACTTAATCACAGAGGCAGAGGAAATGTGCAAAGTCATTCGAGATAACCTCAAAGCAGCCCAATCCCGCCAGAAGAGCTACTATGATAGTAAGCACCGTGATATGGCTTTCGAGATCGGAGATCATGTTTACCTCCGCGTCTCTCCTATGAAAGGTACTCGTCGCTTCGGTATCAAAGGGAAGCTTGCCCCCAGATACGTGGGACCTTTCAAGATTGTCAGCAAGAGAGGCGACCTCGCTTATCAACTCGAGCTTCCTTCAAACTTTGCAAATGTTCATGATGTGTTCCATGTCTCTCAGCTTCGAAAGTGCTTCAAGACTCCTGACCGCACCGTCAACTTCGAGGACATTGAGCTCCAAAAAGATCTCTCTTATCGTGAGCACCCAGTTGCTATTCTTGAAGAGACTGAACGCAAGACTCGCAACAATTCAATCAAATTCCTCAAAGTCAAGTGGTCACACCATTCCGACCGTGAAGCTACCTGGGAACGCGAGGATCACCTCCGTTCCGAGTACCCGGCGTTCTTTCAGTCCTAGATCTCGGGACGACATCCTTTCGTAGTGGTGGAGTGTTGTAACACCCCGGATGTGATTTACCCAATATGTACCCCAACTCTTGCCGTTTCCGGCGTTAAGTTATTTTATTTTCTCGGGTTCGGGTCTTTGTCTCCGTGTGTTGTTATCGTTGTCATGCATCTCATATCATGTCATCATGTGCATTGCATTTGCATACGTGTTCATCTCATGCATTCGAGCATTTTCCCCGTTGTCCGTTTTGCATTCCGGCGCTTCGTTCTCCTCCGGTGGTCAATTCTACCTTTCTTTCGTGTGTGGGGATTAAACATTTCCGGATTGGACCGAGACTTGCCAAGCGGCCTTGGTTTACTACCGGTAGACCGCCTGTCAAGTTTCGTATCATTTGGACTTCGTTTGATACTCCAACGGTTAACCGAGGGATCGAAAAGGCCTCGTGTGTGTTGCAGCCCAACACCCATCCAAGTTGGCCCAAAACCCTCTCCATCATCTAGAGCGTTCGATCACGATCGCGTGGCCGCAAACCGCACCTCATTTGGACTCTCCTAGCTCCCTCTATGCCTATATATACCTCCCCATTCCAAATCCGGATCTCCCCCGTCCAAACCCTAAAAAATCCATCTCCGCCGCCATCGGACACGTCCAGAAGGAGCCGGACGCGTCCGCCCGCCGCCGCCGACCTACCAGCAGCTGCCACGTGTCCCCGTGGGGACCGCTTCGCCGCCTGCAGCCGCCGGCCCGCGAGGGCCCGAGGTCGGCCCTCTCCTCCGCCCCGATCGGGCCCGAGCCCCCCCTCACCCGCGTCGCGTCTTCCCCGCGGATGAGCCGCCTCACCCAGCCAGTGCCGCCGCCCGCCATTGCCGGCCGCCACCGGATCCGCTACTCCGGCGCCCGACGCCGTCCGAGCCCGCCGCGCCCCGGCCGCCGCCTCCCGGCCCGCTCCACCGCCAAGCCGCCTCCTCCACGCCGTCGAACCGCCCCGGCCGGCCCCTTCCATCTCCGGCGAGCTCCTTCCCCGACGAACTCCGGCGAGCTATAGTACCCCGGCGATCCTCGAAATCCGCGCCAGATCTGGATCTGAGGATTTTGGACGGTTGATTTTTTGCCCGAAACTCTAGTTCATATTGCCATGTTCTTCGTGCTATAACTTTGCATCCATAGCTCCGTTTTTGGCATATAGCATATCAAAATGTTCGTCTCAGAGAGTAAATCATTTCATCTCATTGCATCATTTTCATTTGAGTTTATCTTGATGCCAGAAATGCTATTAGAATAGTGCTACTTGAGATAATTTGTCAGATCTGCTGCTCCATTTAGATATTTGTCATTTTTGCCATGATTATTGTGTGCGTGTTATGCCCATGAGTTCTACATATGTTTTGTTAAGGGTTTTGCCATCTTTCCAGAGGTGCAACCCATGTATTTTTTTGATGTGTGTGGTGACTAGCACAAGCTTGCAAAGTGAGGCACTTGGTAATGCTGATTTCAGGGACTTAGCATTTCCACGAAGTCTTTGAGCTGTTTATCTCATATGGCCATATGTTCATGTTGTTTCCTAGTGATCCGTGCCTCTTTTGAGGATGATCAGTAAGGATGTTTTGTTAATCTTGTAGTGCTCTATCCATCCATGTCTTTGTTTGCAATTATGGAGCACCCTAGCTTGAGTCAATCGAGCTCTACTTTTGCTATTTCGTGAATCTGGGCAGATTGTCTACTTGTTAGCGATTTTGCCGAGGATGTTCTAGTTGATCCGTGTATGCTATGGTATTGTTCTTGCCATGTCTTGCTTGCATTTTGTGTATTCTTGATGGGTGTATGCTTAGATTGCCATGACTTGCTCTGTAGTGAGTGCATCGAGCTCGTAAACATGCCGACTTGATATCTGTTTCAGCATGTTCCAGTTTTCACCAAGTCTGAGAACTGATTATGTTTTTGCCATGTTCACATGCTTGCAATTGTATTTTCTGATCCCTTTTGGCTCAAGGTCACTAAGGGACTTTTGTTAAGATCTTTGAGTAGCTCCATGCCATGCTTTACTTTGCCATGTTCAGGTCCTGTAGCATATAGTTTTGTTGCTCCGAAGAGTGCTATATGATCTGAAATTCCAGGCAAGTGTTAATATCACTAAGTCTGAGATCTGTTTACCATATGCATTTTTGCCATGCTTGTTTGAACCTGTTAATGGATGAATTGGCCGTAGCTTAGTGCTAGACTTTTGTTAAGCATCCGGAATGCATCCCTGCCATGTATTTTGTTGTCATGTTTGGGTGCTGTAGCATGCTCATCTCATTGCATTTAGAGGGCTACTTGCTGTAAATTGCAGACCGGTGTCATATTTGAATTGCTTGCCATTTCCAAACCGTAACTCCGATTCCGGCGTTCTTTATATCGTTTTCACGCGATTTCATCTCATCTTTCCAGTGGCACACTTGGATTTCCATGTTGGGGCTAGGTTCTTGCAACCCTTGTCAAATCTTGCATATGCATCCCGCATCGCATCCCGCATAGCATACCATCCTTGCATCATATTGTTTGAGCTTTGCACGTGGTTGATTGTTTCCTTGTTGCTTGTTTGTCTTGTTTGGGTAGAGCCGGGAGACGAGTTCGCTAGTGAGGATCCCGTTGAGTTTGCTTTCGAGGATCCAGTCAACTCTGACAACTTTGCATGCAAGATGATCATACCCTCGAAATCACTACTATCTTTGCTTTGCTAGATGCTCGCTCTTTTGCTATGCCATGCTACGATGCCTACCACTTGCTTTCAAGCCTCCCAAATTGCCATGTCAAACCTCTAACCCACCATGTCCTAGCAAACCGTTGATTGGCTATGTTACCGCTTTGCTCAGCCCCTCTTATAGCGTTGCTAGTTGCAGGTGAAGATTGGAGACCGTTCCTTGTTGGAACATTATTTACTTATTGGGATATCATTATATTATCTTGTTATCTTAATGCATCTATATACTTGGTAAAGGGTGGAAGGCTCGGCCTCTCGCCTAGTGTTTTGTTCCACTCTTGCGCCCTAGTTTTCGTCATATCGGTGTTATGTTCCTGGATTTTGCGTTCCTTACGCGGTTGGGTTATAATGGGAACCCCTTGATAGTTCACCTTGATTAAAGCTTTTCCAGCAATGCCCCACCTTGGTTTTACCATTTGCCACCTAGCCTCTTTTCCCTTGGGTTTCCGGAGCCCGAGGGTCATCTTATTTAACCCCCCCCCCCCCCGGGCCAGTGCTCCTCTGAGTGTTGGTCCGAACTGAGTAGACTGCGGGGCCACCTCGGGGCAACTTGAGGGTTGGTTTTACTCATAGGATGTCTCATCTGAGTGTGCCCTGAGAACGAGATATGTACAGCTCCTATCGGGATTTGTCGGCACATTCGGGCGGTGTTGCTGGACTTGTTTTTAACCTGTCGAAGTGTCTTGAAGAACCGAGATACCGAGTCTGATCGGAATGTCTCGGGAGGAGGTCTAGTCCTTCGTTGACCGTGAGAGCTTGTCATGGGCTAAGTTGGGACTCCCCTGCTGGGATTTGAACTTTCGAAAGCCGTGCCCGCGGTTATGGGCAGATGGGAATCTGTTAATGTCCGGTTGTAGATAACTTGAACCTTAACTTAATTAAAATGAATAAACCGTGTGAGTTACCCTGATGGCCTTTTCTCGGCGGAGTCCGGGAAGTGGACACGGTGTTGGAGTAATGCTTGCCGCAGGTTTGCCCTCTTTAGTTATGCGTTCGCGCTTTGCCTCCTCTTCTCGCTCTCTTTTGTGAACAGGATAGCCACCATATCTGCTGGTCGCTTGCTGCAGCTCCCTTTATAACTATCTTGCCTTACCTATTAAGCTTAAATAGTCTTGATCGCGAGGGTGCGAGATTGCTGAGTCCCTGTGGCTCACAGATTACTATTACACCAGATGCAAGGCCTGATGATTCCGCTCCAGGTGACGCGCTTGAGCTCAAGTGGGAGTTCGACGAGGACTCTCAACGATACTACGTGTCTTTCCCTGATGATCAGTAGTGGTGCCAGGTTGGGGGTGATCGGGACCGTGTCGCATGTTGGGTTATCTTTTATTTTGGCGCCGTAGTCGGGCCATGAGTGTTTGAATGATGTAATGTTATTTATGTACCTTGATTGACGTGGTGAGTGTAAGCCAACTATGTTATCTTCCCTTTTATTATCTATATTACATGGGATGTTGTGAAGATTGCCTAACTTGCGACATATGCCTTCAATGTGATTATGCCTCTAAGTCGTGCCTCGACACATGGGAGATATAGTCGCATCAAGGGTGTTACAACAGCCTTCCTGGGGTCGATCCCAGGAAGCCCAAGGGCCTTGCGCTTCTCAGCCTCATTGTAGGCTTGCACACACTTGTCAGCCAGGCTCTTCATGCGCTCACGAGAACCTTGAGCTTCTTCACGCTTCTTGAGAAAGGCTTCTTTGAGCTCGTGCAGCATGATCTTGAAGTTCTTGACCTCTTGCACGCTGAGCTTGGCCATATGCTTCTTGAACTGAGCTTTCTCAAAGTCAATCTTCTACTTCAGTTCAACGATGCGCTGGGCTATAGCTAACTCTGAAGCAATGGCGCCATGGAAGGCAACACTGAGGCTAATTGGAAGTTGCAGATCTTCAAAGATGAGGTTGGGCGTGTCAAACCACTCATCGATGAAGTCGTGGATGATTGCCACGTCAAAGAGAGGCAAATTGTTGAAGATTTCTGCTTCTTCTTTGCTCTTGACCAGTTGCTCAAGAGCGTCATCTGCAAGATCTTCATCACTGGACAGATCAATGGCATCGTTGCGCAGAATAGCAGCAGCAGTCAGTTCTTGGCTGGTGTGTGGCAGAGGCATCTTGACTTTCTGGGGCTTGGAGATGCGTGACAGATCTTCAGACTGCACACTGTCTTCAGGAGGTGCAGTAGCCAGTGGCTTCACCCGTGAGATTTTTGGTGCTGAGGCAGGCTTTGAAGCTTTAGGCTGCTTCAGTTTCTTTGGCTTCGGCGCTGCAGGCGCTTCATCTGATTCGGCGTCATCTGCAGGCTCATCCACGGCTGTCCCTTGAACCACGATATGAGTGATGAGACCTTCCAGGTTGTAGAAGGGCCCAACAAGATTGGGTTCAGCTTCGCGGGTCCCATCGGCATGGGGAGCAGAGCGACCAGGGTTGAAGTCTAATCCCAAAGACTTCTTGTTCTACTTCGTCGAATTCTGGGCAAACTGGAAGTTGCGCTTGAACAGATTGTCGTCACGACACCATAGCAGTGACGATGGGTCAGCATCCGCAGGCTGTGGTCCACGGACCATGCAGGGATAGAAGCCTTATTCAATGTCTTCATCTCTGGACCTGGGTTGAAGATTTTTGTATAGGATGTCTCCCCATGGTTGCTTGATGGCATTCTTCTTAGCATATTCCTTTGTCACAAACCTGTACTTGAACCACTGTTCTGCCCAATATCGTCGAATCCATTGGATTCATGTCTTGCATTGATTGTAATCCTCTTCAGGATCTATCTTGTACAGCTCTAAGAGGTCATCGGGCAGATCTCTTGATGTTTCTCCTTGACGTTTTCTGCCACCCTTCCTTGCCGATTTCTCTGCAGCCATGAACTTTAAACTGAATGGCTTCAATACGTTCAAAGGCTTCAAGGGCTTTCGCTTGCTGGACAAATAGGAACTGGCTTTTGGAGAATTTATGTGATGTTGTAAGAATTCTGCAAATGAATGCAGACTATGAGAACCAAGGGATTCTACCACGGACATGTACCTGTGACAGCATTAAGGTGCGAGGGAAGGGGAAGAGGTCATATGCATTCTCAGAATATTTTGAAGATAAATCAGTTTAGAAGACATTGACCTCATCGTGCGAAGGAATTCACTCATAGATAAGGAGTTGGTTCCAGATTTGTACGAATCCACGGATCAGTACAAGTGAGGAATCTAACTACTTTGTGAAGCATAAGTGAATATGCTAGGCATATTATGAGATGCAGTATGAAATAGATCCAACTTGTGTGAACAGAAACTGCTTGTGGTAGAAAGTGACGAATCTATAGGATCAAAGGGGCCGTAAAAAGGAAGTTTTATTTACCACACGAAGAATTGCTAGACGGAGTGGAAGCAGAGGCCGAGCAGTTCGATCGTCCGTGCCCTAACTTGGCGACGGAGGACAGCTACGGCGACGGCGGAGAAGACGATGTCCGCGGTCGGCGTGAAGACGGCGTCGGAGAGGTTGCGGCAGCTAAGTGCTTCGTCGCCAGCGTCGTCGAGGGCTAGCGGTGGCACTAGGGTTCGTGCGAGAGTGGAAGAAGAGATAATGACTGTGGTGAGGCGTGTATTTATAGGGACAGGGGCGGCTCAGTGTTATTACACAGGTGCCCCTGGCGATTCACATCTGATGAACACGTGGCCATCATGCAGCATATCGGAGGTTGTTCCATGTCCCACGCACTCCTGGATTGTCGGGTGGTCGTTCCCACTTCTCCGGGTTTCAGGTGAAGGAATTAGCATTGAAAGCGGACTTAATGTTTGTCTCTGTATCTTCTGCTGACAAGGACGCAGAGAAGACATTTGACAGTTTCAAGAGAATGCATATGATTTGGAGAGATAGAGTTTGAGATAGAAAGCATAGAGAGGTTAGGGTCTGATCACATTCACTTAGTTCAAAAGATTCAACAAGAAGACATAGCTATAAGTGAATGCTGTAGAGGACAGAACACTAGTATATATATATATAATCAACATAGTGAAGATAATCATGAAGACATGTTGAGATTGAAGCCAAACCAAATGTGAAGACATAGCAAATGTAACGCCATGAGTGAAACACTTCAAACAGATCATTTGGTGGTGGCGTTACCCACCGTATAGGAAGTATTAGACCCAGACACGGCGCACAATTATCGTGGCGCTCCGAAGTCAAATTCCTCATTAATGTATTCACACTTAGAATGCATGTCTTCATTGATTGAAGATATATTTTACTTCGTGTGTTGCACATCTAAGTCATCAATATGCATAAGTGTTAGGATGTGTGCCTGATCACAGGACATTTGAGGATTCCAAGATATTTACCTCACACCGTAACTTGCAAAATCTCTTCTCATCCAAGGGCTTGGTGAAGATATCTGCCAATTGCTCTTCAATGTTGACGTGTATGATATCAATATCTTCCTTCACAACATGATCTTTGAGAAAGTAATGACGAATCTCAATGTGCTTTGTCTTCGAGTGCTGAACTGGGTTGTTGGCAATCTTGATGGTGCTTTCGTTGTCGCAGTAGAGTGGCACTTGCTTCAAATGAATGACATAGTCTTTGAGTGTTTGCTTCATCCACAGAAGCTAAGCGCAGCAAGATCCAGCAGCAATGTATTCAAATTCAGCAGTGGAGAGAGATACACAGTTCTGCTTCTTTGAGGACCAACATACAAGTGATCGTCCCAGAAAATGACATGTTCCTGATGTAGACTTGCAATCCACCTTGTCACCAGCATAATCAGCATCCGAGAATCCAACCAGATCAAACTCTGAGCCCTTTGGATACCATAATCCTAGAGTTGGGGTGTAAGCCAAATATCGAAGAATTCGCTTCACAGCTAAGTGATGCGATTCCTTTGGTGCCGCTTGGAATCGAGCACACATGCAAACACTAAGCATAATATCTGGCCTAGATGCACATAGATAAAGTAAAGAACCAATCATGGAGCGGTATACCTTTTGATCGAACTCTTTACCATTGTCGTCGGGACCCAGATGATGTTTTGCTGGCATTGGCATCGTGAAGCCTTTGCAGTCTTGCATACCGAACTTCTTCAGGCAATCTTTGAGATACTTCTCTTGAGATATAAATATGCCGTTGCGTTGCTGACGTATCATGTCAGGATGTTTTGGATCTTCAAAGCCAGGCGGTTGTGCAACATACACTTCTTCTTCAATCTTGCCATTGAGAAAAGCGCTCTTCACATCCATTTCATATAGAAGTATGTTATGATGATTTGCATAGGCCAGCAGTATGCGTATGGCTTCAATTTGAGCCACAGGAGCAAATGTTTCATCGAAGTCAATCCCTTCAACTTGAGTATATCCTTGAGCAACGAGACGAGCTTTGTTTCTGACAACTTGACCATGCTCATCTTGCTTGTTGCGATATATCCATTTGGTGCCTATTATATTGTGCTTCCGAGGATCAGGACGCTTAACCAGTTCCCAGACATTATTCAGCTCAAATTGTTGAAGCTCTTCTTGCATAGCTTGAATCCATTCAGGTTCCATGAAGGCTTCTTCAACTTTCTTGGGTTTTGTTATTGAGACGAATGCGAAGTGCCCACAGAAATTTGCTAGCTGTGTTGCCCTTGAACGAGTGAGTGGACCTGATGCATTGATGCTATCAATTATCCTCTCAATCTGCACTTCATTTGCAACACGAGGATGTACAAGACGAAGATTTTGCTCTTGCTGATCATTGTCATTGTTAGAGGGATTGTCTTGAGGCTGAGCATTATCTTCAGGTTGATCAGGTGCGGAGATGATAAGTTCCTCTTCAGGTTGAGCTTCAGAGGGTATGATTTCTCCAGTTCCCATAAGTTTCATTGATTCACTGGATGGAACTTCATCTAGCACATTTGGCAGGTGCTCTCTTTGTGAGCCGTTAGTCTCATCGAACCGCACATCCACTGTTTCAACCACTTTATAATGAAAGAGATTGAAGACTCTGTAGGAGTGCGAATCCTTTCCATATCCAAGCATAAAACCCTCATGTGCTTTTGGTGCAAATTTTGAGGTGTGATGTGGATCCTTGATCCAGCACCTGGCGCCAAATACTCTGAAGTAACTGACATTTGGCTTTTTGCCAGTAAGGAGCTCATAAGATGTCTTGTTCAGAAGCTTGTGAAGATAAACACGGTTGATTGTATGGCATGCAGTATCAATGGCTTCAGGCCAGAATTTTCTTGGAGTCTTGTATTCATCAAGCATCGTTCGGGCCATCTTAATGAGTGTTCTGTTCTTGCGTTCGACGACGCCATTCTGCTGTGGCGTGTACGGAGCTGAGAATTCATGTGTGATGCCCAAAGTATCGAGATATGTATCAAGGCCAGTGTTCTTGAATTCAGTGCCATTGTCACTTCTGATGTGCTTTATCTTGGCGCCATAGTTGTTCATTGCTCGATTGGCGAAGCGTCTGAAGACATCCTGCACTTCAGTCTTGTAGAGGATTATATGCACCCAAGTATATCTAGAATAATCATCAACAATGACAAAACCATAGAGACAAGCAGTAGTAGTAAGAGTTGAGTAATGAGTGGGACCGAAAAGATCCATGTGGACCAGTTCGAAGGGTTGAGTCGTTGTCATGATTGTCTTTGAGGGATGCTTGGCCCTCGTCATCTTTCCTGCTTCACAGGCACTGCATAAGTGATATTTCTTGAACTTGACGCCCTCGATGCCTATGACATGCTTCTTCTTTGCAAGGGTGTGCAGGTTCCTCATGCCAGCATGCCCTAGCCTCCGATGCCAGAGCTAGCATTCTGAAGCTTTTGCCAGAAGACATACGACAAGCTGTGGTCCTGCTGAGAAATCTACCACGTACAAATCATCTTTCTGATACCCTTCAAACACTAGAGACTTGTCAGATTCAATTAGAACAAGGCAACGATATTTTCCAAACATCACGATCATGTTTAAATCGCAAAGCATTGAGACAGACATTAAGTTGAAACCAAGGGATTCAACAAGCATGACTTTATCCATGTGTTGATCCTTTGAGATTGCAAATCTACCTAGACCCAATACCTTACTTTAACAGTGTCAGCAAATGTGATGTGACTTTTGTCGGATGGACGTAAGGTTGAGTCCATAAGAAGGCTTCTCTTGCCAGTCATGTGATTGGTACACCCACTATCAATAATCCATTCTGAAGCTGCTGGTGTCGTACCCTACAGTGCAGTTAGGGGGATAGGCTTCACGAAGAGAATTGTGAAGCAAAAACATTTGACGAACCAGTGGGTTATGAAAGCTTAGATCGAGATTTGGACTGATAGGGTGAGTAGCAAGCGATTCAGGAACAAAGTACATAATAAGACCATTTGGGCATTTGATCTTGCGCCCTACAAGATGTTTAAGGTCCCTAGCAATAGCGTCAGACAATTTTGGTTTTCTGCTGGAGACCTTTCCCTGCAAAAGAGAGTTAAGCTGTCTTAGCCACCCACATCTTCAAGGGTGGCTTTGAAGCAATGAGTCTAAGTGCAGCATCTAAGAACTTTGGCTTTGGAGCCCTAGCAAAAAGTCTTGCAGGTGGACAATAGTACTCATAAGAATAAGTAGAATAGTTCTTGGTCTTATGAACATGGCGGTTTGATGAACCGCGCTCATATTCATAGGCCTGAGTATGGCTTCCCTGCAAAACATTTGCCTTAGTGTGACTCAGGTGAGTCCTCTGTCTGTATGAAGCCTTTGGACCGTATGAAGCCTGTGGTCTGGGGTTTGTCTTCTTCACCTGTGGTGTCATGATGACATTCACAGGAAGATTCTCCAAGCACCTTTTCGGCACCCAGATCTTCTTCATAGGCGGTCCATTCCTGCAGTTAGTACCAATATACCTGGCAAACACTTCACTATTCTGATTCTTAAACAGTTTATAGTTTGCATCAAAGGATTCATCAATAACAATGGGATTAGCACAAGTGAAGCCAGATAGGGTGGATGGATGCGTTGAAGGTTCCTTTGCAGCAACCCATGTGGTTTTGGGGTACTGCTCAGGTTTCCAGTAAGAGCCATCAGCATTCATTTTCCTTTCGAACCCAACACCCTCTTTCCTAGGGTTTCGGTTCAGGATCTGCCTTTTGAGGACATCACATACTGTCTGATGCCCTTTGAGACTTTTGTACATCCCTATTTCAAGGAGTGTCTTCAACCTACCATTCTCATCGGCAATAGCAGTGGTATCCTCAGCAGAGGGGTTAGTTACCACATCAACAGTTGAAGATATTGCAATAGTAGCAGCAGTAGAACATTCAGCAACAGAGGTAGCGTTATCACGCTCAATGCATTTAAGACATGGTGGTTCAAATCCTTCCTGAGCGGAACTGATCTGTTTGGCGTGAAGTGACTCGTTTTCCTTTTGAAGATCTTCATGAGCCGCTCTCAATTTCTCAAGATCTTGCTTCCTTTGAAGATAATCATAGGAAAGCCTTTCATGAGTTTTTGAGAGCGTTTCATGACGACTTTCAAGTTCCTCATACATAACATGAAGATTTCTTATGTCTTCAATTAAGGACTGAGATCGAGTCATTTCAGCGTCTAAGAGATCATCGCTTTTGTCTAACAGTTTTTGAATATGTTCCAAGCTTTCTGTTGTTCAGTTGCAATTTTAGCAAGTGTTTTGTAGCTGGGTTTGGAATCACAATCAGAGTCATCTTCACTAGATGTTTGATAGTGAGTAGTGCGTGTGTTTACCTTGGCACCGCGTGCCATGAAGCAGTAGGTAGGAGCGGAGTAGTCCTTGTCATTTGCATCGGTGTTGGTGATGAAGTCGTTCTCTTCAGTGTTGAAGATGGACTTGGCAACGTATGCTGTAGCCAGACTCGCAACACCAGAATCGGACTCCTCCTCAGACTCCACCTCCGCCTCCTCAGAAGCGGACGCCTCCTCTAAATCCATTTCCTTGCCAACAAACGCACGTGCCTTGCCAGATGAGCTCTTCTTGTGTGATGAAGACTTGGAGGAAGACTTGGAAGAAGACTTTGAGTATTTCTTCTTCTTCTTGTCGTCAGAGTCATACTCCTTGCTCTTCTTCTTCTTCTTGTTCTCATTGTCCCACTGCAGACACTCAGAGATGTAGTGGCCAGGTTTCTTGCACTTGTGGCATGATCTTTTCTTGTAGTCATGAGCAGAAGCTTCATCATTCCTTGAGCTTGGTCGTGAAGACTTTCTGAAGCCTTTCTTCTTGGTGAATTTTTGGAACTTCTTCACAAGCATAGCAAGCTCCTTTCCAATGTCTTCAGGATCATCAGAACTGCTGTCAGATTCTTCTTCAGATGTGGAGACAGCTTTTGCCTTCAAGGCACGAGTTCGCCCATAGTTGGGACCGTAGATGTCTCTTTTCTCAGAAAGCTGAAACTCGTGTGTGTTGAGCCTCTCAAGTATGTCAGACGGATCGAGTGTCTTGAAGTTAGGACGTTGTTGAATCATCAGGGCTAGGGTGTCAAACGAGCTGTCAAGTGATCTCAGGAGTGTCTTGACGACTTTATGCTTGGTGATCTCAGTGGCGCCGAGAGCTTGAAGCTCATTTGTGATGTCAGTGAGTTGATCAAACGTGAGCTGGACATTCTCATTGTCATTTCTCTTGAAGCCGTTGAAGAGGTTGCGAAGGACACTGATTCTCTGATCTCTCTGGGTTGAGACGCCTTCATTGACCTTGGAGAGCCAGTCCCAGACTAGCTTAGATGTTTCCAAAGCACTTACACGGCCATACTGTCCTTTGGTTAGATGACCACAGATGATGTTCTTGGCAGTGGAGTCCAGTTGAATGAACTTCTTGACATCAGCAGCGGTGACACCTTCACCAGCCTTGGGAACGCCATTCTTGACGACATACCATAGGTCGACATCAATGGCTTCAAGATGCCTGCGCATATTATTCTTCCAGTAGGGATATTCAGTTCCATCGAAGACGGGGCATGCAGCGGAGACTTTATTATCCCTGCAGTTGACATAGCTAAAACTCTAGGTGGTTAAACCGAATCACACAGAACAAGGGAGCACCTTGCTCTGATACCAATTGAAAGTGCGTTATATCGACTAGAGGGGGGGTGAATAGGCGATTTTTATGAGAGTCTTCAAAACGTGGAAGTTTCGAAGACAAACGATAAAATAAACCTATTACCATGCAGCGGAAGGTAGACTACACTAGGCAAACCATAGTCAAGTATTCAGTGAAGTGAGAGCACAATGACTAATAGCAGCTAGGTAGTAAGGATCAGGTAGGAAGATATTATGAAGCCAATCAGAACAAGCAGTCACTCAGTGAAGACAAAAGATTATGCAATCATACAATGACTTCACAAGGACCAATAGTAAGTAAAGGGAAGGGAAGGATGAAACCAGTGACTCGTTGAAGACAATGATTTGTTGGACCAGTTCCAGTTGTTGTGACAACTGTACGTCTGGTTAGGGCGGCTAGGTATTTAAACCTGAGGACACACAATCCCGGACACCCAGTCCTGAACACGCAGCTCAGGACACCCAGTCCTCATCGTATTCCCCTTGAGCTAAGGTCACACAGACCTCGCCCAATCACTCTGGCAAGTCTTCAAGGTAGACTCCCAAACTTTCACAGACTTCGTTCACCGGCGATCCACAATGACTCTTGGATGCTCAGAACGTGACGCCTAACCGGCTGGAGGATTCATAGTCCTCAAGTGTAATAAGTCTTCAGATCACACAGACAGGAAGACTTAAGTGATGCCTAACACTCTTTGGCTCTGGGTGTTTAGGGCTTTATCCTCGCAAGGAATTCTCTCTCAAAGGCTTCGAGGTGGGTTGCTCTCAAACGACAAAAGCCATACTCTAACTCTGAGCAGCCAACCGTTTATGGTTGTAGGGGGTGGGCTATTTATAGACACTAGGCAACCCGACCTGATTTGTCCGAAATGACCTTGGGTCACTAAGGAACTGACACGTGTTCCAACGGTCAGATTTCAAACACACACGGCAACTTTACTTGGGCTACAAGCAAAGCTGACTTGTCCAACTCTGGACAAGATTCGCTCTCATAGTCTTCACTTGAAGACATAGGATTTTGGTTAAGCATCACTTCAGTCATTCTGACTGGTTCTCTTGGACCCCACTTAATAGTACGGTGGTTCCTATGACTCAACAAAGAAGAAAAAGAACGACGAAAGATCTAAATCTTCGCGCTCCATAGTCTTCATGCGATGTATTCTCTTGTCATAGTCTTCAATGTGAATGTCTTCACATACCGCCTTTGACTTCAATGTCTTCATACATTTTTAGGGGTCATCTCTGGTAGGAAAACCGAATCAATGAGGGACTTCTACCTGTGTTGTCCTGCAATTCTCACAAACACATTAGTCCCTCAACTAGGTTTGTCATCAATACTCCAAAACCAACTAGGGGTGGCACTATATGCACTTACAGAAGGCATTTCCTTGACCACAGTGTCGATTTCTTCGTTTGTAAAGGGAGCCGAGAGCGCGTCCAAACCCTCAATCCTACGAATGATCCGGCGAAGATCAAAGCGCATGTTTGTGGGCTTAGAAGAGCCCGAGTGCTCTTTGTAGGTTTTTTACAACACCCCTCCCTTACCAGAATGATCACTCACTACCACGTCTCCATCACGCAAGCTGGCAATGGAGTTGTGCCTAAACCTCTCAGTACCGAGGGACTGAAAGAGTGTAGTGTTCTCATTTGCAAATCTGAAGTATCTGATGGTGCATCTCTTTGTCCAATATTCGTTTTGATATTTGAGTAGTTGGTTCAGATGGAGTTTACGGATGCGCCTGAAGTTTGCTTCTTGAATGAAGAGATTTCTCTTGTCCTCAAGGGCATCCATGTTGGACAATGCTTCATTGTTGTTATCGATCATGATTTTCAGGTTAGAGACGCCCTGACTCCAATGCTTGAGATCATACCGGAGTGCCTTGAGCTTCTTGCAGACAAGTGCTGCAGAATTGGGGCATGGCAGGGTTTAGCCCATGAGCACGCCACTACGTTAGTGAAACCAGCATGATTGACCAAGAAGTTTTCAAAGCGAAATACCCCAACTTGACTTGGGGATTTTGGACTCGCTCATTCACACACGAAATATGATCAGAAACTGGTCTACCTAGAGGCATGACCATCGTGTTGGGGAAGGATGTAGTCCAATTGGACGAAGAGAAAAACTAGTCAAGTTGCTCGAGCAGTTGGTCATTTTGCATGTTGCTCCACGTGAAAGCCCTGCCTTTAACGGGTAGTTCCATTAGGGATTGTGCATGTATGATATCGTTAAACAAAAGCATCTCATCATGGTCACCTCCTAGCTTATTCCTGTTTGTCATGGATTGTATGAAGTTAAAATCCCCCCAAATTAACCAGTTTTCATCATCAGGAATATTTAGATCTAATAGCCAGGAAGTACAGTCTGCCCGCCTTTGGCCAGAGCAGGGACCATACACATTCACCAAATTCCACGATTCTTTCGATTGTGTGGCAAAAAAAAGAAACACCCACCGGAAAAGAATCCACATGCCATGGCGTGCCCACAAAGACCGAGCTATTCCAGATAGTGATAATACCGCCCGAGGCACCCATCGAAGGAGCAAATACAAATTTATAAAATCGCTTGGGGCAAAAAGTTTTAATAAACGATAAATCAAAAGATTCCCGCATAGTTTCTTGGATGCATAGCACCGAACATCCACTAGTATCAATCGCATTCCTAAGGGCCAAAAGTTTACTTTCAGAGTTAATCCCTTTGATATTCCATGATAACACGTTCCAGGATTTATTCATAAACACAGAAAAGCTTAGATACCACCATCGGAGGCTTTCTGTTGGGCATCCAGCTGCATTTCCTCACAGAGATCTTCAGGAGCAATACCACAGCGATCGCCCACCTGCTGAAGTTCCTCAATCGAGGTAGGAGGCGGGCACGCCTCACCTTGAGCTTCTATGGGAGTGGCAGCGATGGAGATAGCCCTTACAGACGGTACAACTCTGGCCTTCACCCTTGATCGGTTCTACTTGGCATCAGAGATCTGATTGACTTTGAAGCCATCATAATTGTTCGATCTAGCGCTCCTCCGGACTGCAGTGATGTCCAGCGAAGCTTTAGCATTATGGGGTGTAGCCACGTTAAGCAGGGACGAGGACGCAAGCAGCTGCAGCGCATTACCAGGGGAGTGGGGACCTATTCAGACTGGATGTCCAAGATCTTAGGTACCACCTAAGTTGTTGTAGTAGCGATCACCTGGGACTGAGCAACAACATTCTCCTTATCTTTGGCAGCATCAATCAAAGCACTTGGAGCAGTACAAATCAGATTGAGAGGAATAACGTGTGCTCCTAGTTGGAATTATGAGCTGAAGATTGCAGATAGATAATCAGGTTCAGGCTGAGCATGCAGCATCCACAAAACACAGGCTGTCTCCAATTGCCTCTGAATGAACCTGAAGAGATTTACAGGGAACATGACATTCTCCGATTGCACATTGGTCAGAGTAGGCGTGTAGATTCATTTGAGCATTGCTCCCATCCACAACAGCAGTTCATAGTACATGGCTATTGGAACATTGTAGGATACTCCTCCAGCTCTGACAAAAGCAGCATGGGTAGTGGAATTGCCAAGAATAAAGTTGTCAGCCAGTTCTTCCACAGCTACAACCTCCTCCTGAGAAGATCAGACATCAGATAAATTATCTTGTATGTTGCGTTCAGGGTCAACTCCATCCATCAGAATGGAACATGGTACTGAAAAAAGGATCTAAAGATGAAACCAGTATAAGGTGGTGGTACCACAGGCCAGACTCTCCAACCATTTTCCTGAATCTGTTCTGGGGCAGGGGTCGGTGCATTCCTAGCGGCTTCATTCAGAGCTTGCTGAGTAGCCATGTCATCGAGGTGAGCCTGTTGCATGATGGTGTAGTATGGAAGTTCATACGGATGTGGCGAAGCATTAAGAAGGGGAGGGGATTCCTCAGTGCCCACCAGCCCAGGAATAGTGTTTCTTCCATTGAGCACATACACCAGAACAGACGAAGAACGATCCAGACCCGACAGCAATCCAACTCTAGTGACCAAGAGATTGTGTGGTACTTCAGCAACATCCTTGATGTGACATTTAACCAAAACACGGGCTTTGTTTTGACCGGGGCGTGGCCAAACAAGCAATTTGCCAAAGTTTGTCACTGCCTTATGAACATAGTGTTCAGTTTGTAATCCATGGGAAAATCAAGAAGCATAATCCAGACCTCATACTCAAACGCAGGCATACGCATATTAATAACCTCATCACGTGGAACCAGAGAGAAGGTAGAATCATCATTCAATGAATGGGGCCCTTCTCTAATCGATGCATCTCTACTTTCCATATCTGAGAAAACTACACACCCAATGCCCAATGGATAGATGAAATCATGAAGCAGATCATACTCCAAATCGACCGTGATAATGCGGCACACTTCAGCAAGCCAGAACTCTTTGTGATGATCAGGGACGGGGGGATCAAAACAGACGATGGCATACCTATCATGGTTGAACGTAGGATCATCCACCACCATGATATGGCCCTGGAAGCAATGCTTGAGCCGTTCGTATATATATTCCTTTGTTGGCACAGAGGAAATGTCCACCATTAACTTAACACTCTCATTATCGTATCCATCTTGCCAACCATCCAGAATAGAGAAAAGTTTATCCTCAGGAATAGATTCCCATAAACCCTGCGTAAACAGATAACCTTGGAAAGATGGCAATGTATCGGAAGAATCAGAAGAGATCGGTAAGTTGATAGCCCCAATCCGAAAAGATCTAGATCCTCCTGAGAAACCGGAGCTGAAAAACCTGCCAAAAGAAATCTCTGGTATGCTGCGATCGCCGAAATGTCTCTCCGTCGGCGTCGAGATCAGTCCCAATTTTTCAAAGACCGAGATAGAGGACGGTTCAATAGCATCTTTGGATTTGGATGAAGCCATTTTGATTTAATAGACGAAACAGTTGATGAAGCCAGATAATCAATCTTAGTGTTTGCACGCCAGCCACTAGTCATAGGGAGAGATGTTGCACCTCGATGAAGATGAAAATGGCATATGAAGTCCGGCCAGATGCGATCACGTAGGCCATAAATAAAATGACCCACATGATTAGATGCCACTGAGAACCGAAAATGCCGATAGCCAAAATGAAGCACCTTAAAACCTTCACTGATCCCACCAATACAAGATTGGAGGGCCAAACCCACTAAATCCACCAAGAGAGGAAAAGAGGCCGAGGAGAAAGAAACCTCAAGGAAGAACTCCTTGGAGTTGGGGTTGGGGACGAAGTGAACCGTAGATCCAAATCACGCATGCACCTGGCCCTCGACCTTAAGGCTCTGGTTCTTCAGCAGCCACAGTGTCGCCACTCCTTCGATGGGGCGCTTCGGTGACATCCTCATACACTGACGGCTTTGAGGACTGAGAGCGGCGTCGAGGATGCAAGTGGAGAGAGAGGATTGTGTGTGTGGTAAGGATGGGGGGTGCGGCCGCTCGGGTGCACCGTTAATATGGAGTAGTGGGAGTTGTGGGAGATAGGCAGGCAGCGGGCAAACGTATTGCTCGCCTCCTAGTGAGCTTGCGCACCAGACTCCTGGCATGCCTGCCAAAGTTTCACACAGCTACTCGCATACCTCCTGATGACACTATGAAGCGAGCACACCTCCGTCAATTCACACACCTGCACGCACGTCTCCCGGTCTGCCTGCATAGTGGACTGCTCGCATGCGTCCCGTCAACTCACGCCTGCTCGCATAGCACACGGGTCACGCGGCGGCACGTATATTGTTTTTCTATTTGGATGACTAATGATGTCGCTTTATTGCTTAACCGAAGCATGGCACGTATCCATTGTTAGTCTAACACTCACGGTTCGAATAAATAATCCGTTTGGGATATTGGTTCCCAATTATTAATAATCTCCCGTTTGTAAATAGATAAAGATTACATCAAAACTGGTCTCAAATTTGAAAAAAAGTAGAATGCCACTTTGTATTGGTGTCCATATGACAACACGATAAGTTTCATGAACTTCAAATAAGTTTTGGATGTACTAGAATATAAAAATCAAGATTCTCAATGTTTGAAATTTGTTGCACGGGGAGTAAACATGCACTTAGTGAGACACATGTGTTTTTGCAATCCATTTAGGTACACTTTCACGTGTGCATGTACCTCAAATTTGATTTTTGCACATTATACGCGTATAAAATCAATCAATTAATGTGCTAAAACATCTTAATGGTCAATTTTTGTCAAGATTGAAACGTCCCTGCTTTGGTAACATATGTTCACCGTGGGATTTAATTTAACCTGCATCGTAGTTCTGGTGGATTAGGGTGTGTGTGGGTGTGTGCATCTGGGGGTGGCGGGTTGCTCACAGTACACTACGAGTTGTGAGCCACCGTGTGGGTTGGCCGTTTTGTTAGGCAGGCCGGTGCCACATTAGAGTCGTGAATTCGTTATTTAAAACATTACACAACTCTTTTATGCATACATGTTTTGGCCACATGCAGTCGATGGTTTTCCTACATGTCACTCGATACTCTCGTGTGACGCTTTATGTGAGCCCATGAGGTCATCGTCCATCACTTTGACGAACAGCCGACAGTGAGGTTAATTTGACCAGCAAGGTAGAATCTTTTTGTTTGTGTTATGGTGGTATATAGTACGCGTCGAAGACGTGGGAGGGGACTAGCATATATACTATATGTACGCGTCAGTGAACAAGTACACCTCACTCAGTGTCTGGACTTTTCGATTTCTGAGGCACATGCCACATCAAAATGTGAAATTGGCTATTCAAACATCACACAACACCACTTGTGACGCTTCCTTCTGTGGGCCCATGAGGCCATCGTCAATGCCTGCATGCATCACTTTGACCTACATCGGGAGAGGTTAATTAATTTCACCATCGATGATGATTCTTTTGGGCTGTATATATTATGGTAGGAGCATATAGTATGCGTCGAAGAGGGGGGAATGGACCATCATATGTAGTACGCTTCATGAACCTCGCTCTGTGTGGGTGCATGTTTTACGGTTTTTTAGGCATGTGGCACATCAAAGTTGTGCATTTTGGGTATTCAACATATATATGTTTGGCCCACAAGCAAAGTGATGGTGGTTTTCCTCTCGCACCCACTTAAGCGGTTATCAGCGATATCGATGTTTTCCATCTGTGGGCCCGCTTGGTCCATCACTACTTTTTTCCTGACAACAAGAGAGGTTAATTTGACTTAGGAGGGGATTATTTTTTTGCTTGTAATACAGTATATATATATATCGTGCTCTGGGATGACATGCCTGATAAAGTTTGAGCACACACACATGCATGTGTACACATGAAGCCCTCCCATCGAGTCGAACTGGCTAGTACAACGACATGTCATGAACCGATCTCGCTCTGTGTGGGGAGTGTACGATTTTCGATGAACACACCACATCAATGTTGTGAAATGGTATTCAAACATGCATGCACGCATCACCTCCATACATATGCAGGTAGTGGTTGCCTTCAAACTGTACACTCCCTCGCGTGGTTATTAGCCTATATATTAATGGGCCCTTGTGGACATCCATGATCACCTTGACCGACAACTTGATAGGTTACCATGGCGGATTCTTCATTTGCTCTGTGTTATCGTAGTATAGGTCATGGTGAGATTCATACCTAATTAAGTTTAAGCGCATATACCATGCACGCATGCATGTATCAATCCCCATCGTTGTCTTGAAGTGTGGTGTAACATACATATGCACTGTCAACCTAACCCTCACTCAGTGTGGGGGTTTCTAGTTCGAAATCACGGTGGCACATCAAAGTTGTTCCATTGTGTACTCACAAACACACCTCTCCATACATATGTTTGGGCTAGACGCATGCAGTGGTTGTCTTCGGGGACTAGCTACTTGCGTGATTATTGGCGAGCTAGCCCATCTCCGAGGTCGCATGGACGGCCATCAGTTTGACCAACAACAAGAGAGAGGTTGTATGACCAAGGTGGATTATTCTTTGTCCGTTTTACGATCCATCTTAGTGAGATATGCCTCTCTGGCCCGTCGACTGAAAGTGTGTGGGGGGGCCTGCTACTTCGCACTTTGCTAGGTGAACCTCGGTTGGGAGGGCATGCATTCATAGCTTAGGATTACCTTCATGCTGACACGAGGTTGGGGCCTGCTAGCTACTTCACACTTTGCTAGGTGAACCTCGGTTGGGGGGGCATGCATTCATAGCTTAGGATTCCCTTTTTTGCCGACACGAGGGAGGGGGCTGCTAGCTTCTTCGCACTTTGCTAGGTGAACCTCCCTTTGTGCCGACACGAAGGAGGGGGGTTGCTAGCTTTTTCGCACTTTGCTAGGTGAATCTCGGTTGGGGGGAGGGGGCATGCATTCATAGCTTAGGATTGCCTTCGTGCCGACATGAGGAGGAGGGCTGCTAGCTACTTCGCACTTTGCTAGGTCAACCTCGGTTGGGGGGAGGGGGCATGCATTCATAGCTTAGGATTCCCTTCGAGCCAACACGAGGGGGGCTCCTAGCTACTTCGCACTTTGCAAAGTCAACCTCGTTTGGGGGGTGGGGTCATGCATTCATAGTTTAGGATTCCCTTCATGCCGACCCGAGGGGGGTGGGGGAAAGCAATACCGTGCGCTTTGCGAGATAGGTGCCACATCAAAGTTACATTTGGTATTTGAAAATCAAACCACCCTTTTCATACATAAATTTGGTCCACATGCAAGTGTGTTCATGTCTGACCCTCTCCCGCATCATTTTTCGCCAAATTTATGAACATTAGAGAAGTCGGATGATGCAACAGACACGAATCACTCTAACAAACCATGTGCATTGTGCTCAAGGAGGCTTCCCCTCTCAAAAATACCTACCCGCCAGCTGCTTTTTTCTATTTGATAACACATGGTTATTGTGTTTCGACCGTGTGTGGTGTTTCTTGTTCCCAATCCCGCCTGCATCCCATGAAAATATCCGCCCGCCTCTAGGGTTTTTCTGTTTCATAACACACAGTTGTTATCTCCAGACCGTCTGGGATGCACCATCATCAAAATGTTCAATAGCCCCGGCATTTCACTCCCGCGTAGTAAAATTTTCAGTACCCGCGTCATTTCCTCAAACACACACCCTGCCCCCTCCCCTCCACACACACACACACACTAAAACCTTCTCGGGCGTGCGCGCACACACACACACCCTCTCCCTCGCTCGAAACCCTAGAAAGGTCCGCGCCGCCGCCGCCGCAAGGCCTCCATTGTCAACATCTACCGGTTTGCCCGTGCAGCTTACCCACCGATCTACCCAGGCCGCCCTGAGTTTCTTAGCTGACGCCTACCAAATGCCCCCTTTCCCATAGATCCCCATCCCCCACTCTAGAGCATCACAGCCTAATCTCGGCTACGCTTCCCGTGTAGCTCGAGGGGCGACTCGCCCAAAAGAGGTGTATCGTGGTCTCTTTGCCCGACGTCGCCAAGGAAGCTGACGACCATTACTGGTGGCAGGCACTCAAGCAGCGGGCTAGATTATGCGGGCATGTCTCGGCCGCCGGCTGCAACATCGAGGTCATTAATAGTGATGGTGTAACGCCCCGAGACCGATGTGCCAGGTGTCCTCCAGTTATTCGCTGTTGTTGCCTTGTCTTTTCTTGCGTGTCATGCATTGCATATCATGTCATCATGTGCATTTCATTTGCATACATGTTCGTCTCATGCATCCGAGCATTTTTCCCGTTGTCCGTTTTGCAATCCGGCGCTCCTATGTCACCCGGTGTCCCCTTTTACCTCTTTTCGTGTGCGGGTGTTAAACATTTTCGGATTGGACCGAGACTTGTCATGCGGCCTTGGTTTACTACCGGTAGACCGCCTGTCAAGTTTCATGTCATTTGGACTTCATTTGATACTCCAACGGTTAACCGAGGGACCGAAAAGGCCTCATGTGTGTTGCAGACCAACACCCTTCCAAAGTGTCCCAAAACCCACCTAAACCTCCCCCATCATCTCGGTCGTTCGATCACGATCGCGTGGCCGAAAACCGCACCTCATTTGGACTCTCCTAGCTCCCTCTACCTATAAATATGTGGCCTCCCCCGAAATTTTCGCGGATGAAACCCTAACTTCGCCCGCATCCCGCAGCCGGACATGTCCGTCCCGTTGCTGGACGCGTCCGCCGCTGCCTCCGACGAATCACAATGCGACACCTCGCCCTCGGCACCTTCTCTCTCCTCCAGCCCCGCCGCTGGCCCGCGGGGCCCAACCGCTCGCCGCCGCCTCTCGCGAAGGGAGTCCATGCCCGCGCCCTGCCAGTTTCCGCGCCGCCCCATCCGCCGGCCGTCTGCCGGACCTGCGCCGCCGCCTCCCGCTAGCCGGCCGCCGTCGTTGTCACTCGCCGCCGGCGCCATCTTCCTCGCCGCCGCACGCGCTCCGCCTGCCGCCCGGTCGCCGCCGCACGGGCTCCCCCCCGCCGACCTTCGCCTCCGTCCGGATCCGTCCCTCCAGCGAGCTCCGCCACTGTTCCGGCAAGTACTCCGGCGAGCTCGAGTTCGTCATCGGGAAGCGTGCAGATCTGAATCTGAGAATTACTCGGTTGACTTTCCCTCCAAATCCTTATTATTTTGGCAACTTCATCGCATCACAACTCTCTCATCGTAGATCTGACTTGTCCGTGTAGCATATCCAAATGTTCGCCTCGACGAGTACATCATTTTATCTCATTGCATCATTTTAATTTGAGCTCATCTTGTTGCCCGAAATGTCGTTGGAAGAGGGATATGTGGTTAATTTGTCAGATCTGTTGCATCAAATAGCTATTTGTCATTTTTGCCATGTTTAATGTGTGCATGATATGATCCTGAGCTCTACATGTGTCTTGTTATATGCCATGCCATCCTTACAGTGGTGCTTGCCATGTATTTTTGTGACATTTGTGGTGACTAGCACAAGCTTGCAAAGTAGCGTAATCGGTAATGCTGATTTCAGGGACTTAGAATTTCTCTAAGTCCTTGTCCTGATTTTGTTGTTATGCCATATGTTCATGTTGTTTCCTAGTGATCCGTGCCTCTTTTGAGGATGATCAGTAAGGATTTTTTTGTTAATATTGTGGTTCTCTATCCATCCATGTCTTTGTTTGCATTTATGGAGCACCCTAGATAGAGTCAATCAAGCTCTACTTTCGCTATTTCGTGAATCCTGGCAGATTGTTGACTTGTTAGCGATTTTGCCGAGGATGTTGCTATTGATCCGTGCATGCTATGTTGTTGTTCTTGCCTTTTCTAGCTTCTATGACATGTATTATTGATGGCTGTATGCTTAGTTTGTCATGCCATGCTCTGTAGTGAGCGCATCGAGCTCGTAAACATCCCTACTCGTTAACTGTTTTGCATGCTCCAGTTTTTCACTAAGTCTGAGATCTGTTTATGTTTTTGCTATGTTCACATGCTTGAAATTGTATTCTCTGATCCCTTTTGGCTCAAGGTCACTAAGGGACTTTTGTTAATTGCTTTGAGTATCTTCATGCCATGCCTTGCTTTGCCGTGTTAATTTCCTGTAGCATGTACTTTTCATGCTCTAAAGTGTGCTTCCTGATGATAAATTCCAGACTTGTGTTAATTTCACCAAGTCTGAAACCTGTTATCGTTTGCCCTTTTTCCATGCTTGTTTGAACCTGTTATTGGATGAATTAGCCGTAGCTCAGTGTTCATATTTTGTCAACCATCTTGAGTGGATCCCTTCCATGCCTTTTTTTGCCATGTTTGAGTGCTGTAGCATATTTATCTTGATGCATTTAGATGGCTACTTGCTGATTATCGCAGACCGGTGCCATATTTGTTTTGCTTGCCATTTCCAAACCGTGCATCCGATTCCAGTGATCCTTATATCGATTTCAACCAAAATAACCTCACCTTTACAGTGGCACTCTTGGATTTCCAAGTTGAGGCCAGGTTCAATCATTCCTTTGCAAATCATGCATATGCATCACATACCGTATCCCGCATATCATACCATGTTCATGTGTTGGTTGTTTACTATGTTGTGTGCTTCTTTCCGGTGTTTGCTTCTTCGGGTTGGTTCCGGCAATGTCGCGTTTGTGAAGAACCATTCGACTACGTCTGTTTGTCTTCTTCATGGACTCGTTCTTCTTCCTTGCGGGATTTCAGGCAAGATGACCATACCCTCGAAATCACTTCTATCTTTGCTTGCTAGTTGCTCGCTCTTTTGCTATGCCTATGCTACGATACCTACCACTTGCTTATCATGCCTCCCATATTGTGAAGCCAAGCCTCTAACCCACCTTGCCCTAGCAAACCGTTGCTTGGCTATGTTACCGCTTTGCTTAGCCCCTCTTATAGCGTTGCTAGTTGCAGGTGAAGATTGGAGTTTGTTCCTTGTTGGAACAAGGATATTTTGTTGGGATATCACAATATCTCTTATTTAATTAATGCATATATATACTTGGTAAAGGGTGGAAGGCTTGGCCTTATGCCTGGTGTTTTGTTCCACTCTTGCCGCCCTAGTTTCCGTCATATCGGTGTTATGTTCCTGGATTTTGCGTTCCTCACGCGGTTGGGTTATAATGGGAACCCCTTGACAATTCGCCTTGAATAAAACTCCTCCAGTAAGACCCAACCTTGGTTTTACCATTCGCCACCTAGCCTTTTCCCTTGGGAGTAGCGCATCCCGAGGGTCATCTTTATTTTAAACCCCCCGGGCCAGTTCTTGTCTAAGTGTTGGTCCAAACTAGAGCCCCTTGCAGCGCCACCTCAGGGAAACTCGAGGGCTAGTTTTAGTTGTACGGATTGCTTATCTGGTGTTGCCCTGAGAACGAGATATGCGCAGCTCCTATCGGGATGTCGGCGCATCGGGTGGTCTTGCTGGACTTGTTTTACCATTGTCGAGGATGTCTTGTAACCGGGATTCCGAGTCTGATCGGGTCTTCCCGCTAGAAGGAATATCCTTCGTTGACCGTGAGAGCTTGTGATGGGCTAAGTTGGGACACCCCTACAGGGTATTGAACTTTCGAAAGTCGTGCCCGCGGTTATGGGCAGATGGGAATTTGTTAATATCCGGTTGTAGAAAACCTGAAGTTGACCTTAATTAAAATACATCAACCGCGTGTGTTACCGTGATGGTCTCTTCTCAGCGGAGTCCGGGAAGTGAACATGGTGTTGGAGTTATGCTTGACGTAGGTTGTTCTAGGTCACTTCTTGATCATAGTTTCTCGACCGTGCTTTGCCTTCTCTTCTCGCTCTCATTTGCCTATGTTAGCCACCATATATGCTAGTCGCTTGCTGCAGCTCCACCTCATACCTTTACCTTACCCATAAGCTTAAATAGTCTTGATCGCATGGGTGTGAGATTGCTGAGTCCCCGTGACTCACAAATACTTCCAAAACCAGTTTGCAGGTGCCGATGATACCGTGTAGATGACGCAACCAAGCTCAAGGAGGAGCTCGTTGAAGATCTTGTCCTTTATGTTGTTCCGTTTCCAGTTGATCAGTAGCGGAGCCCAGTCGGGACCATCGGGGATCTGTGTAGCTTTGGGGGTAGTCTTCTTTTATTTTGGTTCCGTAGTCGGACCTTGAGTGTATTTGGATGAAGTAATGCTTTATTCATGTATTGTGTGAAGTGGCGATTGTAAGCCAACTATGTATCTCTGTCCCTTATATATTACATGGGTTGTGTGAAGATTACCTCACTTGCGACATTGCTTTCAATGCAGTTATGCCTCTAAGTCGTGCTTCGACACATGGGAGATATAGCCGCATCGAGGGCGTTACAGATGGCCTGAGGCGGGCTATGTCATAGGTTAAGTGGCCCACCCCCAACCCCTTGGGTTCAACCGCCGCCGATCTCATCCATGGCTCCACCTCTGATTTCGTCTAGCTCACTCTCAACAATTTGCCATCCTACATCGCCATCGAGCCCCTTTTGTCATTCCCGAAGGACACGTTTTGCGACGCTGGCTTGGGAAACACAGCTTCCAAGTCAGACCTCATCGACGGCGACCACGAGGAGGGCACCCTCTCTGGCTCTTCCAAGGGGAAAGCACTCGTTTGCGACATCAGGGAGGGAACCCTACAGCCGTGCTCTTCCAAGGGGAAGGAGCCCATTTGCGACAACATGGAGCGCATCCAGGGTCCGTGCTCTTCCCACGGGACCGAGCCCATCTGTGACAAGTGAGGAAACCTATGATTTCGTTTGCCGTGCCTCTTCACAAGGGGGAAACCCATGATTTGTTTTGTCGAGTCCCTTTTGTAGTGTAGTGAGAATATGTCCAGTTTTAATTGCTATATCTGGTTGTTTGCAGTATGCCTTGTTTATTTCAGTTGTTCACAATGTGATGCTCTATATGTGCAATTATTTATTCTGCAGTACATTTCATCAATCCAGTTTTAAACATACCGATAGGAATGCATATATTTGCTTGCTATTAAGCCTGTTATAACTAGCATATGCCTCTTTTAAAGTTTTCTGATTGTTCGGTTGTTAGTAGTTAGCATATGTCCAGTTTCAAATGCTATCTTTGGATGTTCGTAGTGTGCCTTGTTTATTCTAGTTATTCACAACATGATGTTATATATGTGCATGTATGAACTATGCATTTCAATTTCATCAGTACCAGTTTCAACAATACCACGATGAATGAATACATTTGGTTGCTGCATCTTGTAGTTAACATGCCTTTCCATATTTATTCCTCAGTCCCTTCGTCGCTCTGGTGAGGCATCCTGACGTAGAGTTTTGACTCTTCTCTTCTCAAAATTCACTAAAAAAAATTAGGATCACGCGGGTATCTTGGGATCATTCCGATGGTTTTGTAACGAGAACATTGTTCTTGGTGCCTCCTGACATTTAGGGGTTGTGGCAGTGTCCCGGGGAATTGAGCTCCGAGGTGTTGTCATCACAATTTTATCGTTACAGTTCTGGAATACCTGAGTTTAGTTTTGCCGACATCGAAAATCTCTTTTATGCAGTTGTTGGTGAGATTACCTCGACGCCACCCAGTACTGGGGCGGGAGTTCGGGAGTATTGCCATAACTCGTATAACGGATGCTTTTCGAAGGTTGAGGTAAACGATTTCCGGAGGTTTCTTGGTTATGTGTTGAAGGATGGATACAACTGGATGTAGGATTTGTTAGTTTGGGTGAGATATTATGCTTCCCCTATATCCCCAACACCTGATTGCATAACCGGAAAGGTTCGGGAGTTTCATAGGTGGGAATTCAAGTAGCTCCTAGGATATCTTTCTGACAGATGTATGATATGAAATTGGGGTTCGACGTCTAGTGGTCCGCCTATCCACGGTTGGTTTTACAGTGGTCTCGTTGTGTCTTAAAGAGTCCTTGGCTATGCCGACTCGGGGACGCTTCATATGTCATGTGCACTGCCTTGTACATGATGGTTCTGTACGATCGAGCCCGTGTAGGCCCCACCACGAAAACTTCGGACGAAATCTCTATCATATGTTTGTTCTGACTTATTTTGCAAGCCAATCCTTTGTTTTGTGTTGAGTTGTGGTATTCGAGTTGCTTCGATGTCAAATGTTGATTCCATATTTTCTCTAAACGGTGTTCTCATACTCCGATGTGAATACCAATCCTTCATGATAATTGAGATTGTCATGTTAATTCTTTTCAACTGCCATGTTTTCTCTTCAAGTGGATCCGATCACTTCAACATTCGCAAGATCAATTATCAGTTCTTCTCAACGGTGTTTGTTTCATCCGTCTCCAAGTTGCCTTTGTTTTTTCCCACCCGCCCACCCTTTTTCTTTAAGGACTCAGATTTCTTAATCAAGTATCCTTTGATTCATGTGAAGTCTCTCCATTCTTTTCCTTCATGTTCTTACCCGGTGATGCTCATGAAGATTCTAACGGAGATTCAAGTTCATCATTCTTCGTGCTTTTCTTCTCCGGTGGATCCAATTCAAGCTTTCGGTGTTGTTCATATTCTTTTTCGTATTTCAAATGCTTTCTCATGCCGGTGCACCTTATATTCAATCATTCCACGCTCTTTATTCTATTGTTCCGGAGTGCTCAAGATATCTCAAAGATTCATGTTTTCCACTCTACATCCGTTCAAGCCTTTTCGAGGAGGTTATCTCATTCAAGCCATTTAATTCAACCGGTGCTTTATCTCCTCAAATCATTCAATGGTGTATCTTTTGAGTGGTCCCGAACCCACAGGTCTTTTCCCAGGATCTTACCTGACTCTTCTAATTTTCTCGGTGCTATCCTCAAATTCTTTTTCAAAGTTTGACGTAAGAATGATTCAGCATCGGTCAAATGTCTTCTCCAAGATCTGTCAAAATCTTTTCATCGTTGGCTCAACCTCTTCGTTTTGATTCTTCCGGAGTGTCTAAATAATTCATGGTGGTGTTCTCGTCGTCATTCTTGGATTTTGAAGACCAAAGAAGAGTTTATCTTTAATCTTGCTCCATTCTCTTCAAGACTCATGGTTCTAGCTTATTGCCATTCTCTCACCATTGTATTCATTTGTCAGTATTTCTTTTCACCCATCCGGATCATTTCAAGAGTATTTAAGTTTGTTTTTCTACGAAGCCCATCATTTCAGAAGATTTTTTCATTCTAGCTTTCAGCTCTCATTCTCCAAATCTTACCTGTGCATCATTCAATATTCTCTAATTAGCTCGTGATCTCTTCGTTTCAGTGGTATCTAAATCCCCTCAAGTATCCTCACTCGTTCTCTAATTCTTCCCGGTGATTCATCCCTTTACTTCGTTCTTTGTCAATGCTTACGGTGGTTCGTTCAAGATTTTTTTCTTCTTTCTTATCATATCAATTCATTCGTTGTTTCCTAATTCTACCGGTGGTTCGTTGAAGGCCTCTTCAAGTTTGCGCAATATCTATCTTAGTCCTTTCTACGGGAATAAGTAGTATGTCAAATCCGTTGCTTGTCATCAATTTAAATTGGTGAAGGATACGCATAACGTAATTCTTATTCTTGATTCACCCAAGTGATTAATTCCCTATTCCGGAGACTCATCAACTTCTTGATTTCAATTGTTTCATCTTTTATTTTCCCGGAGTTTCAAGATCTCTCTTTTATCTCGTCGCGAGGATCCATCTAAATCATCGCAAGGTTCCATCTTGTGTTTTTAACTTCTCTTTCTTTTCGTTATCCTTTTGTTACCGGAGTTCTTCATGAAGGTTCTACATGATGGTTCACCAAGGATTTAATTCCTTCTCCAAGTGTTCATCAAGATTCTTTTCAGAGGAGCTGAATCATTCTTCATTTTGCAATCCGGAGTGCTATTCTTTCTACCGTATCATTATAGGTGGTATTATGTCAGTCTTGATAATCTGAGTTCATGTTTCATGATTCACATGTTATTAAGTATGAGATATTTTAAATCCATCAATCTCGTCATTGGAGTTACCTTGGGTTATATTTCACCTAAAGCTTTCCCTAAGGATTGTTGCTATCTATGGTGCTTATAAATGATCCAATTTCTTCATTTATCCTTTCCGGTGCGATATACTTTCTCGTCAATTTGCTCATATCAATCCAATTCTTTTCCCGTGAGTAGCAGGTTGTCACCTCATAATTTCAGATGTATTCCATAAGACCATATCAAGCTTATCCTTTTTCGTTGTTGGTTTTCCAACAACTCCGTCCAAACCTTATCCTAAGGATGCCTTCTCAAACTCTTTTGTGACAGTAGTTGGCATTTTCTTCTCCATTCTTTTATTTCAATGATCTATCTTCTATTTTTTTCTTCCGGAGGCTTTGTGATGTTGCTTTCTCTCCCATCATCCCGTTTTGTCAAAGATCATGTTCTTTTCATTCCTATACATTTAACCGGAGTGTTGTGTCCTCTGCTCAAGTTCTTTCCATCTTATCAAGTTTCATATCACTTTTCAACTAGAGTGTTGTCTGAATTTGTTCTTCCTTGTTACTCTTCCCTACCGGAGTGCTTTCAACCTTGTTCTTCTTTGTTGCATTCTTATTTAAATGGCTTAACCTTTACAAGGCTCGTGGTTTCACTCGTTTGTCAAATAAGCAACTTAGTTTTACCTTTTCTCTTTCTCTTCCGTTTGTCCCTCCGGTGCCATTCTAGATCTCGGGACGAGATCGTCTCGTAGTGGTGGAGTGTTGTAACGCCCCGAGACCGATGTGCCAGGTGTCCTCCAGTTATTCCCTGTTGTTGCCTTGAGTTTGCTTGCGTGTCATGCATTGCATATCATGTCATCATGTGCATTTCATTTGCATACATGTTCGTCTCATGCATTCGAGCATTTTCCCCGTTGTCCGTTTTACAATCCAGCGCTCCTATGTCACCCGGTGTCTAAACATTTTCGGATTGGACCGAGACTTGTCATGCGGCCTTGTTTTACTACCGGTAGACCGCCTGTCAAGTTTCGTGCCATTTGGACTTCGTTTGATACTCCAACGGTTAACCGAGGGACCGAAAAGGCCTCGTGTGTGTTGCAGCCCAACACCCTTCCAAAGTGGCCCAAAACCCACCTAAACCTCCCCCATCATCTCGGTCGTTCGATCACGATCGCGTGGCCAAAAACCACACCTCATTTGGACTCTCCTAGCTCCCTCTACCTATAAATATGTGGCCTCCCCCGAAATTTTCGCGGATGAAACCCTAACTTCGTCCGCATCCCGCAGCCGGACATGTCCGTCCCGTTGTTGGACGCGTCCGCCGCCGCCTCCGACGAATCACAGCGCGACACCTCGCCCTCGGCACCTTCTCTCCTCCAGCCCCGCCGCCGGCCCGCGCGGCCCGGATCGGGCCCGCGGGGCCCAACCGCTCGCCGCCGCCTCTCGCGGAGGGAGTCCGCGCCCGCGCCCTGCCGGTTTCCGTGCCGCGCCATCTGCCGGCTGTCCGCCAGAGCTGCGTCGCCGCCTCCCGCTCGCCGGCCGCCGTCGTTGTCACTCGCCGCCGGCGCCATCTTCCTCGCCGCCGCACGCGCTCCGCCTGCCGCCCGGTCGCCGCCGCACGCGCTCCGCCCCGCCGACCTTCGCCTCCGGCCAGATCCGTCCCTCCAGCGAGCTCTGCCACTGTTCCGGCAAGTACTCCGGCGGGCTCGAGTTCGTCATCGGGAAGCGTGCAGATCTGGATCTGAGAATTACTCGGTTGACTTTCCCTCCAAACCCTTATTATTTTGGCAAATTCATCGCATCGTAACTCTCTCATCGTAGATCCGATTTGTGCGTGTAGCATATCAAAATGTTCGCCTCGACGAGTACATCATTTTATCTCATTGAATCAATTTCATTTGAGCTCATCTTGTTGCCCGAAATGTCATTGGAAGAGGGCTATGTGGTTAATATGTCAGATATGTTCCATCAAATAGCTATTTGTCATTTTTGCCATGTTTAATGTGTGCATGATATGATCCTGAGCTCTACATGTGTTTTGTTATATGCCATGCCATACTTACAGTGGTGCTTGCCATATATTTTTGTGACATTTGTGGTGACTAGCACAAGCTTTCAAAGTAGCGTAATCGGTAATGCTGATTTCAGGGACTTAGAATTTCTCTAAGTCCTTGTCCTGATTTTGTTGTTATGCCATATGTTCATGTTGTTTCCTAGTGATCCGTGCCTCCTTTGAGGATGATCAGTAAGGATGTTTTGTTAATATTGTGGTGCTCTATCCATCCATGTCTTTGTTTGCATTTATGGAGCACCCTAGCTAGAGCCAATCGAGCTCTACTTTCGCTATTTCGTGAATCCTAGCAGATTGTTGACTTGTTAGCGATTTTGCCGAGGATGTTGCTATTGATCCGTGCATGCTATGTTGTTGTTCTTGTCATTTCTAGCTTCTATGACATGTATTCTTGATGGCTGTATGCTTAGTTTGTCATGCCATGCTCTGTAGTGAGTGCATCGAGCTCGTAAACATGCCTACTCGTTAACTGTTTTGCATGCTCCAGTTTTTCATGAAGTCTGAGATCTGTTTATGTTTTTGCTATGTTCAAATGCTTGCAATTGTATTCTCTGATCCCTTTTGTCTCAAGGTCAATAAGGGACTTTTGTTAAGTGCTTTGAGTAGCTTCATGCCATGCCTTGCTTTGCCATGTTAATTTCCTGTAGCATGTACTTTTCATGCTCTAAAGTGTGCTTCCTGATGATAAATTCCTGACTTGCGTTAATTTCACTAAATCTGAAACCTGGTATCGTTTGCCCTTTTTCCATGCTTGTTTGAACCTGTTATTGGATGAATTAGCCGTAGCTCAGTGTTCATATTTTGTCAAGCATCTTGAGTGGATCTCTTCCATGCCATTTTGTTGCCATGTTTGAGTGCTGTAGCATATTTATCTTGATGCATTTAGATGGCTACTTGCTGATTATCGCAGACCGGTGCCATATTTGTTTTGCTTGCCATTTGCAAACCGTGCATCCGATTCCAGTGATCCTTATATCGATTTCAACCGAAATCACCTCACCTTTACAGTGGCACTCTTGGATTTCCAAGTTGAGGACAGGTTCAATCATTCCTTTGCAAATCATGGTTGTGCATCACATACCGCGTCCCACATATCATACCATGTTCATGTGTTGGTTGTTTACTATGTTGTGTGCTTCTTTCCGGTGTTTGCTTCTTCGGGTTGGTTCCGGCAATGTCGCGTTTGTGAGGAACCGTTCAACTACGTCCGTTTGTCTTCTTCATGGACTCGTTCTTCTTCCTTGCGAGATTTCAGGCAAGATGACCATACCCTCGAAATCACTTCTATCTTTGCTTGCTAGTTGCTCGCTCTTTTGCTATGCCTATGCTACAATACCTACCACTTGCTTATCATGCCTCCCATATTGTGAAGCCAAGCCTCTAACCCACCTTGCCCTAGCAAACCGTTGTTTGGCTATGTTACCGCTTTTCTCGGCCCCTCTTATAGCTTTGCTAGTTGCAGGTGAAGATTGGAGTTTGTTCTTTGTTGGAACATGGATATTTTGTTGGGATATCACAATATCTCTTATTTAATTAATGCATCTATATACTTGGTAAAGGTTGGAAGGCTCAGCCTTATGCCTGGTGTTTTGTTCCACTCTTGCCGCCCTAGTTTCCCTCATATCGGTGTTATGTTCCCGAATTTTGCATTCCTCACGCGGTTGGGTTATAATGGGAACCCCTTAACAGTTCGCCTTGAATAAAACTCCTCCAGCAAGACCCAACCTTGGTTTTACCATTCGCCACCTAGCCTTTTTCCCCTGGGAGTCGCGCATCTCGAGGGTCATCTTTAATTTAAACCCCCAGGGCCAGTGCTTGTCTAAGTGTTGGTCCAAACTAGAGCCCCTTGTAGTGCCACCTCGGGGAAACTCGAGGGCTGGTTTTAGTTGTACGGATTGCTTATCTGGTGTTGCCATGAGAACGAGATATGTGTAGCTCCTTTCGGGATGTTGGCGCATCGAGTGGTCTTGCTGGACTTGTTTTACCATTGTCGAGGATGTCTTGTAACCGGGATTCCGAGTCTGATCGGGTCTTCCCGCTTGAAGGAATATCCTCCGTTGACCTTGAGAGCTTGTGATGGGCTAAGTTGGGACACCCCTGCAGGGTATTGAACTTTCGAAAGCTGTGCTCGCTGTTATGGGCAGATGGGAATTTGTTAATATCCGGTTGTAGAAACCCTAAAGTTGACCTTAATTAAAATACATCAACCGCGTGTTTTACCGTGATGGTCTCTTCTCGGCGGAGTCCGGGAAGTGAACATGGTGTTGGAGTTATGCTTGACGTAGGTTGTTCTAGGTCACTTCTTGATCATAGTTTCTCGACCGTGCTTTGCCTTCTCTTCTCGCTCTCATTTGCCTATGTTAGCCACCATATATGCTAGTCGCTTGCTGCAGCTCCACCTCATACCTTTACCTTACCCATAAGCTTAAATAGTCTTGATCGCATGGGTGTGAGATTGCTGAGTCCCCGTGACTCACAAATACTTCCAAAACCAGTTTGCAGGTGCCGATGATACCGTGTAGATGACGCAACCAAGCTCAAGGAGGAGCTCGTTGAAGATCTTGTCCTTTATGTTGTTCCGTTTCCAGTTGATCAGTAGTGGAGCCCAGTCGGGACGATCGGGGATCTGTGTAGCTTTTGGGGTAGTCTTCTTTTATTTTGGTTCCGTAGTCGGACCTTGAGTGTATTTGGATGATGTAATGCTTTATTCATGTATTGTGTGAAGTGGCGATTGTAACCCAACTATGTATCTCTGTCCCTTATATATTAAATGGGTTGTGTGAAGATTACCTCACTTGCGACATTGCTTTCAATGCGGTTATGCCTCTAAGTCGTGCTTCGACACGTGGGAGATATAGCCGCATCGAGGGCATTACAGATGGCCTGAGGAGGGCTATGTCATAGGTTAAGTGGCCCACCCCCAACCCCTTGGGTTCAACCGCCGTCGATCTCATCCATGGCTCCACCGCTGATTTCGTCTAGCTCACTCTCAACAATTTGCCATCCTACATCGCCATCGAGCCCCTTTTGTCATTCCCAAAGGACACGTTTTGCGACGCTGGCTTGGGAAACACAGCTTCCAAGTCAGACCTCATCGATGGCGACCACGAGGAGGGCACCCTCTCCAGCTCTTCCAAGGGGAAAGCACTCGTTTGCGACATCAGGGAGGGAACCCTACAGCCGCGCTCTTCCAAGGGGAAGGAGCCCATTTGCGATAACATGGAGCGCATCCAGGGTCCGTGCTCTTCCCACGGGACCGAGCCCATCTGTGACAAGTGAGGAAACCCATGATTTCTTTTGCCGTGCCTCTTCACAAGGGGGGAACCCATGATTTGTTTTGTCGAGTCCCTTTTGTAGTGTAGTGAGAATATGTCCAGTTTTAATTGCTATATCTGGTTGTTTGCAGTATGCCTTGTTTATTTCAGTTGTTCACAATGTGATGCTCTATATGTGCAATTATTTACTGTGTAGTACATTTCATCAATCCAGTTTTAAACATACCGATAGGAATGCATATATTTGCTTGCTGTTAAGCCTGTTATAACTAGCATATGCCTCTTTTAATGTTTTCTGATTGTTCGGTTGTTAGTAGTTAGCATATGTCCAGTTTCAAATACTATCTTTGGATGTTCGTAGTGTGCCTTGTTTATTCCAGTTATTCACAACATGATGTTCTATATGTGCATGCATGATCTATGCATTTCAATTTCATCAGTACCAGTTTCAACAATACCACGATGAATGAATACATTTGGTTGCTGCATCTTGTAGTTAACATGCCTTTCCATTTTTATTTAACAATAACCAGTGTACTTAGACCAGCACAATACCAGATTGAATGACTATGTTTGCTTGTTGTTAAATGTTAGGCCTGTTGCAATTAACACAACTTTCCACTTGTTTTGCTTTACTAGCGTGCTTAAACCTGCACACTGAAGCTATCTTTTGGAGATTATTTTGTATGCCATGGATAATTTTGGTTGATGTTTAGCCTGTTGTGCTTAACATGCTTCTCGATGTACCTACAAAGGAAATTTTTTGGAACGACTGTTGTTTTCCATCAAGGATTAGTTTCATCCCATTGCTTATATATGCTCACTGTTCAGGATATCGGTAGCTGGTACCATATAGGTCGGGGGTTGATAAGGGACTAATCGGTGAATCGTACTTTTAACTGAATATATCTGCAACCCATTTATCGTTAGGTGAACTAGGGCCATATGTAATATATATGAGGCTACATAGCAACATGCACTATACTTAATGTCTAAATATGCCATCCTAGGCTACATAGCAACAAGGAAGAGTGTTGCATTAATGTTCTGATGATGTCTGGATATACGTAGGAGAGTAGAAGCACCAACAACTACAATACAACCCTGTTTGGATACTCAACTTAGCTAGAGGTTAGAGTTAGTTTCTAGCTCATGACTAACCCTGAACTAACTCCATCCAAAGAGTTGTTTGGATGCCAGGGTTAGATGGACAATCAATGCACTAGGAGAACTAGCTCCAATTAGCACCTCTTGGGTTGGATAGTATTTTTGGGTGGGTTATAGATGCAATTAGCTCAAACTAGCCCTCATGTTTAAATATAATTTAGTGCTATTTGATCCCAAAATAGCTCAAACTAACTTTAACCCATGGATACAGCAGCAGTTAATCAGCCGATAATTTGAAAGAATGCAATAAACTCCTTCCGGCCCAAAATAAGATATGTTAATTCATCTAATATGTGAGTATATTGGTTGCTATAAGATATTATGAAAGAGTGTTTTACTACATCATTGTGCAATTGCTGTTTAGCTTCTAATATTAACTTGGTGCTTTTTGGTACATATGTCATTGGTAAAGATCCGTGCTTCGACCCATTCTGCGTATGCGGCAATGAGATATCGATGAACCAACATCTAGTGAGGAAGCTGATAAAGATTGTTAGTAAAATGGGTCCAAATATGGCAATTAAACTAATTGTTTAGGCTTTATCCAAGACAATAGCGAACTACGGTATGGTAAGTAAGAACTCCTCAACCTTCTTTTTACTGCCCATAATGAGTTGTGTTAGATGACAATGTCTGAATCTTTTTCCTTTGAAGTGGTTGCCAAAGCAGTTTACTCAAGATTACCTCTCAAACTACATGATTGGTGGGCATGCAAAGGTTAAAGTATTTCTACCAGAACACGATGATTATCTAGATGTTTTCATGAAGACCGTGAAGGATGGGCGGTCTGCCATCACAAGGGGTTGGACTATCGTCGTGCGTGCCTTCTGCATGGAGGAGGGCACAATATGGGCATTCCACTTCACCTTGTTTAGCAACCAGAATGTATTTCGCCTCTTCCTTTACCGTCTTTAATAGTACAAGTATACAACTGTGGTTCATCATTCTTTATTTGGTTCTTATGTAATTCTTCAACATATGTACCTATGAATTGAATAAGGCATTGGTTGTTTGAACCTGATGGATATGAATAAAGCTATAGCATACATTCAAATTCAAATTCAAATTCGGTACAATTTGAAATAGCATCAATTAAATTACGATGAAAATACGCTCTCTCCAGGTCATTACGGCACACACGGTTGGTAAAACACAAACGTTTGCGATATACACCATAATCCGAGACGGTTCACAAAGAGGACACATGTGCAAGCATGCACACAGTTGCCGTCTGCAAAGCGTGTGCGATGTCAGACAATATCAAAAACGGTGCGAGCAAACTACACTTTTTTGTTAGTTGCCTTACCGCACACGATTCGCAACCATGAACTATTTCTGATGAAGTATGCATCGTAAATGATGCACCACAGAATAGCGTGTGCGATAGTTGTCGTGTACAACGATGTTACGATGGTCTGATGTTTCATAATCTTGCCCGACAGTCGTACAACAATTAGCTAATCTTCTTAATTAGTTATCGCATACGGTCTAGGAAAATCGGATGTGTGTGATTGTATGCTTATCATACACGTTCTATAATAGTGAACCGTTTGTGATGGGCCGCACATCGTAAACATAGGACCATAGAATACGGACTGCAATGGCAATGCGAGCACAAACGAGTAGGAGTACTGTATATGCATCTTGGCTCCCTATCCCCGACGGTTTCTGGGTCGTGTGGGAAGGACCCGCTATCACCGTGACTCATTGGGCGACGGTCCCAAATTCCGTCACGGAAAGGGGTTAAAAACCGTTTGTATAGCACCGACTTGTACCAGTGGTTGTAATGCTTCCACAAGAGTATTCGGTGTCTCCAGATTAGTGGAGGACGTTGTCGGAGCTGATGCACCCCCTCCTTCAAAGGGGGTTGCTCGCCCGATTTCGGAGCCACATTGGTCTCCAGAATGATGTCCGGCAGGGAGCTGGATTGATCAGGGCCCCCGCCATCGGTCTCCATGCGTGTCGCACCCCCCATGTCTTCGGCAGCCAACGTATCACCCTCGGGCATCTTCTTGGCAGCCTTGCTCGCCCCTCCGCAGCCAGAAGAGGTCCTTCAGGACAACACCTCAGTGTCATCCGCGGTGATTGGTGAAGGGGCTCGCGGTGGCGTCTCGCTCTCTGCCATCTCGAGCGGCAGAGAACTCCCCTCGGATAGTGAAGGGCTGGGGAGGTCGCGAGCAGGGCTGAAAGACACACGGTGTAATATGTTATATTATAAAAACATAAAGGACCGAAGATAAATGATAAACCCTTTGTTACTTATGATTCGGCCAGGGGCTTCACCCAAGGAAGCCTCTTGGGGATGGGTTCGGCTTCCTCCTCTTGGGCGCCTCCTCCTCCGGGTCTATGGAGGCTTCCCTCTTCTTCTTCCTCCCCTTAGAAGGTAGTTGAGAGAGTCGTGGATTAGGGGGTCTCCGGACAACAGGATTATATCCTTTGGCCGGACTGTTGGACTATGAAGATACAAGATTGAAGACTTCGTCCCGTGTCTGGATGTGACTCTACTTGGCGTGGAAGGCAAGCTAGGCAATACAGATATGTATATCTCCTCCTTTGTAACCGACCTTGTGTAACCCTAGCCCCCTCCGGTGTCTATATAAATTGGAGGGTTTAAGTCCATAGGACAACATACAATCATACCATAGGCTAGCTTCTAGGGTTTAGCCTCTCTGATATCGTGGTAGATCAACTCTTGTAATACTCATATCATCAAGAACAATCAAGCAGGACGTAGGGTATTACCTCCATCAAGAGGGCCCGAACCTGGGTAAACATCGTGTCCCCTGCCTCCTGTTACCATCCGCCTTAGACGCATAGTTCGGGACCCCCTACCCGAGATCCGCCGGTTTTGACACCGACATTGGTGCTTTCATTGAGAGTTCCACTGTGTCGTCACCATAGGGCTTGATGGCTTCTTCGATCATCGCTAGGGATGCGGTCCAGGGCGAGGTTTTCCTCCCCGGACAGATCTTCGTATTCGGCGGCTTCGCACTGCGTGCCAATTCTCTTGGCCATCTGGAGTAGATCGAGAGCTACGCCCCTGGCCATTAGGTCAAATTTGGAAACTTGAACTACACGGCCGACATCCGTGGAGACTTGATCTTCGATGGATTCGAGCCCATGTCGGACGCGCCGCACAGTCGCGATGAGCATGACGTAACCCTGCCATGGGACAGTGTTCGGGAGATCGCATCCGCAACTACTCCGGCCATTAATCCGGAGCAAATCACGCCATCCGAGAGCGGAGGAATAGACCCCGCCATGGAGGCTGCACTCTCAGTTGTGATAGAGCCAGATACTGACTTCACCCCTTTCGAGAGCCGCATCGCCGAACCACTGGATTTACCTCCGACCACGGACTCCAAGCCGCCTACATCCGTGCCCGTCGAATCCGACGGGGCGCCGATCATGGAGTTCACCTCCACGAATATCTTTCAGCACTCACCTTTCGTAGATGTGCTAAATTCATTAAGGTCTCTCTCCCTGTCAGGAGAACCCTTGCCGAACTATGTCCCGCTAGAATGGGATGCGGGCGACGAAGAAATACGCTGCCCACCCACCACCCACTTACTAGCCACTGTCGACGACTTAACCGACATGCTCGACTTCGACTCCAAAGACATCGATGGTATGGACGACGATGCAGGAGACGAACAGGAACCACCACCCACAGGGCGCTGGATCGCCACTTCATCACATGACGTATACATGGTGGATACACCCAGAGAGGGCACTGGCTGAAAAGCCTCCCCGAAAACTCAATTGGAAGTTGGGAGGAGCTCGAGGACGCTTTTCGGGCCAATTTTCAAGGGACTTATGTCCAACCTACGGATGCAGACGATTTAAGTCATATAATCCAACAGTTCGGAGAGTCCACCCGAAAGCTTTGGAACAGGTTCCTCACCAAGAAGAACCAAATCGTCCACTGTCCGGACGGCGAAGCCTTAGCAGATTTTAAACATAGCGTCCGGGACGAATGGCTCGCCAGACACCTCGGCCAAGAAAAATCGAGAACAATGGCAGCCCTAACAAGCCTCATGGCCCGCTTTTGTGCGGGCGAGGACAGCTAGTTGGCCTGTAGCAGCACCAGCGACCCAAGCACATTCGAAGTCAAGGATGGCAATGGTAAACCATGACGCAACAAAAACAAGCGTCGAAATAAAGAAGGTAGCCCAGATAACACGGCGGTAAACGCCGGATTCAGGGGCTCCCGACCAGGTCAGCGGAAAAAGCCTTTCAAAGGCAGCAGAGAAGGACAATCTGGCCAAAACAAAATTCTTGACAAACTCTGTCAGATTCATGGCACCCAGACAAACCTGCAAATCATACCCACAGAGAATGTTGGGTCTTCAAGCAAGTCAGTAAGCTAAATGCCAAACACAAAGGGGAAGAGACACCAAGCGAAGACGAGGATGAACCTCGCCAGCAAAGCACCGGAGGACAGAAAAAGTTCCCACCAGAGGTTAAAACAGTAAACGTGATCCATGTCACAAAGAGGAGAAGCAAGCATGCACTCCGAGGCACACGCGCTATAGAGCCCGTCACCCCTAGGTTCAACCCCTGGTTGGCCTGCTCGATCACTTTTGATCGTAGGGATCACGAGACAAATATCCGTCATGAAGGACTGACGGCCTTGGTGTTAGACCCAATAATAAATGGGTACCATTTCACACAAGTCCTCATGGACGGCGGCAGTGATCTAAATCTGATATATCAGGACACAGTCCGCAAAATGGGGATAGACCCGACACAAATAAGCCACAGTAATACTACCTTCAAGGGAGTAATACCAGGCCAAGAGGCCCGCTGTACGGGCTCCTACTACTAGAGGTGGTATTCGGTTCTCCCGATAACTTCCGAAGCGAAAGGTTAACTTTTCACATCGCCCCATTCCGAAGTGGTTATCAAGCACTACTCGGAAGAACGACTTTTGCTCATTTTAATTCAATACCGCATTATTCTTTTCTCAAGCTTAAGATGCCCGGTCCACGTGGCATCATCTCAGTTAGCGGAAATACTGTACGTTTCTTACGTACGGAAGAGGATGCGGCGGCTCTAACAGCTGCAAACTAGACGGCCTCACCAACCAGAAAAAATGGCAGGTCGTCAAGACCACGGACACAGTTAAATGAATCCAGCGTTCCATCGTATATACATGAGATTGGTTCGATGATCAAACCCTCATAAACGATACCAGGGGCTTCCCGCATGTAATCAGGGCCAGCCCGGCTCAACTTGGCTTCTCTTCAATTTTGATAGTTCATTGATAATAACCAATTCTTCTTTTTGGCACGACAACTTTCACCTAAGTTCTTTCCTTTTACAAATGACAATCATGCTACACCCGTCCAGCACACGGCACAACGGAGACACAGGCGCAGACGTGTAGTAGGGACCCGCCCAAAGGTTTCTTTTTAGATGAAGACCACACATAAACCTTTCTTAATGTCTCTTGTTTCTCACATTCTCCGAATACTCCACACAACCGAGAAGGATGCTGGCATTATTGGCATGTGGCCACATCAGGATTTTGCACGTACTCGGACACAAGGGGTTTCTTATTAAGGGCATTTTTAGCCCGGTATATGTTATAAAGACCGAACACCTTAGGGAGTGTTCGGCGTCGCGAGTTTGGCCCTATATGCATCAGCTTCGAATCATGTCTTTGGTCAAATGTTGGGTTTGCCTAGCTCCCACGTTTTGGTACCTTACGTTCCATTATATCGGCTAAGGTAGCACTGGGAGAACTAATGCGATTGTGCCCTGGTTCATCCGGACGAGCACCTCAGTAGAGAAAGCCGAAAACTGACTGTCATGATATAGCGAGAGACTGGTAAACCACTCGATGACTCATCGGAATCTTCGGGATTCCTTCGCATTAACGAAGGGCCGTTTCCCGGTCATGTACGTACGCGCCCCGTATTCGGACGAGCACAGAAGTACCAGGGGCTATATAGAAGCCCCACCGTCAAACTCCTATGGCTAAGTGAAAGTGTTAAAGCAATATAGTCCGATTTCCTCATTCGTTGCGCTATCACCTCCTTAACGGACCAAGACGTTGGATCAAGTGTGGGTATGCATTTTTGCGAACACCCCCGCATTATATGCATGGGGCGGAAGCCGACGACTGCAAACTTTCAGGTTATATACATATATACATAAACGGCCGCATAAGAGGCATCATAGTACTTTCGGGCAAAAGTATAAATACAGCCTTGATAATTCAATAAAACATTGTTTTTACAAAGGGAATACATGTCACTAGAACATAATATTCTTCGAGCACTAAGCCTCTATCGAACGAGCGCCTTCAAGAACTTCTTGAAAGTAGTGCTTGGCAGCCACTCGGCCTACGGCCGAACCCTATGTCGCAATAGTGATGGCCTCCATCTCCGCCCAGTATGTCTTGACACGGGTAAACGCCATCCGCGCACCCTCTATGCATGCTGATCTCTTTACGGCATCGATGCATGGCACAACACCAATAATTGTTGCACTAAACTAAAGTAGCTATTCGACCTTGGTCCTCCCGGCCGCAGGTGATCAACAACGGACCTCATGGCAAGTCCGGACAACCTATGGAGCTCGGCCCACCCAGCCATTCGCTCATTCAACAGTAGCGGATGGACTAGAGCGTGAAACTACGGGACCTTTCTGATCCTTGAAGTACTCAGCCGCATCAGCAGCACTTGCAGCCAAATCCATGTAGGTGTCCGCAGAACTCCATAGCCGGTCCAGAGGAGCATACTTCGGATCTCCGAACATAGTCCGCAACAAGAAGGGCTTCCCAGACACGGTATCTATAGCTTGATTCAGCTCCTCCTTCGTCGCTCTAATTTTGGAGCGGGCTTCCTTGGCAGCCACCAGGGCTTCTCCAGGTCTGTTGCCTTCGCCCAGTTTTCTTCTTTAAGAAGCTGGTAACGGTCAGCGGCATCTTTTAACTCTACAACCATATTGGCTATTTTTTCCTTACTCTCGCAATGCACGGCCTGTTCGGCCCTTAACTCTCCAGTCGCCTTTAGAGCGGCCGCATTGCTACTCCTTGCTTGCTCCTTGGCTCGGGCAAGTTCCGCCCGAAGGGTCTCCATGGTGGCAGCTCCATCTGCAGTCACAACATATTAAAGATACTAGCATCATGCTACTCTTATTATGTGACGATCACCATAGAAATCACTCGCCCTGTACCTCGTCAAGCCGCTGGTTGACAAGCACGATATCGGCATCGGCCGCATCAAGTTGCCGCTTTAGCTCGGTAAATCCATCAGTTCAGCTAGCCATCGTAGCCTTAGCCACCTGCACATAAAGGCAGTTGAATTATTACCTGGGTATATGATCCTCGGGTTGCCGCCGTTCTCAACGACAACCAGAGTCTCAGGGGCTACTATCTGCATAGGGCACACCTAACGTATGCGGTACTATCAAAAACATACACTATTTCACATACCTCGAAGCCTTTTAGCAGACTCATAAAGGCTTCATGCAAACCACTTTCAGTGGATGAAATCCTTTCAATTACCATACCCATTAGCGTATGATGCGCTTCCGAGAGGGCCTCTTACCCCAGAAGATCCTTCAGCGTGTCCGACCGCACATTGTACGGACCCTTGCTGTCGCTCTCCTTAGGAGCCAGATACTGGGGATTCCGGGCAGCAAAAGGGTTATCCTCTGGCCTTAGTGGATCCGGAGATACCCTTCGTGGCGACACTTGAAGGTCACCCACTTCATGAGGCGGGGTGTCAGGGGGAGGCGTTTCGCTCTCCATCATCTCCGGAAGAAGATACCCCGAAGACGAACTCTGTCGAGAAGGGCTACGATCAGGACTACAATTTATAAGCATCAGTTATTGTCTTCAGAAGTAAGGTAGGATGTTTCCACTATTAAGTACTTTTCGATTACTTACAGCTCAGTAGAGGGCTGATCCCTGCGCGGACATTGTGCGGCAAGAATACCCTCTGAGGCAGGACCCTCTGATGAAGATTTCTTCTCCCGTTTGGAAACCTTAGTTTACGGATCTTCAGATGTAGTCCTCTTCCTTCCCCGGGGAGAGAGAATGTTAGATTCTTCCCTTTGGTTGTCCTCCCTCGCGGAGGCGCTCATTCCCCCGGCTGGAATAAGTAGCGAGTGAGGCCCGCTTTCGCCCTCTCTATTCCCCCCATCATCTTCCTTTGAGGGCACTGGATAAGGCGCCGGCTCGAGCATCTTGTCCAGTACCGGATTGTCCAAGCCCTCAGGAAGGGGGGCCGAACACCTGATCATCATCGCCTTTGTTATCCAGTCTAGGTCAAAGAGCGGCTCTTTAGAATGATGCCATGATAAATGAAAGGACAGTAGGTTCGACATGGGATTACTTACTTGGGCAGCGGGGCGGTTGCAGCTCGGATCCACGTCCTCGATGGTGTCCAGACACTCTATTTGGGGTCCGAAGAAAGATTTGTACATCTCTACGAGCATTATGCTGAGGAAATGTTGAATAGCTCGTGGTCCTTCCGGGTTGAATTCCCACATGCGGAGGGGTCGGCGTTTGCAAGGCTGGACTCGACGAACTAGCATAACTTGCATTACCATAACCAGACTGAAATCTCTCTCAAAGAGATCTCGGATACGGCTCTGCAGTATTGGTGCGTCCTTTGCTAGACCCCTGCTCAGCCCCCTGCTGATCCATGCCATCAGTTGCGGTGGGGTGCCCGAGCGAAAGGTGGGGGCAGCTACCCACTTGGCACTTCGGGGAGTTGTGATGTAAAACCACTCCCGCTGCCACAATCCGGACACCTCTGGGAAGGAACCCTGATCTCGGATACGGCTCTACAGTATTGGCACGTCCTTTGCTGGACCCTAGCTCAGCCCCCTGCTGATCCATGACATCAGTTGCAGTGGGTTGCCCGAGCGAAAGGTGGGGGCAGCTACCCACTTGGCACTTCGGGGAGTTGTGATGTAAAACCACTCCCGCTAGCTACCACAATCCGAACACCTCTGGGAAGGAACCCTGATCTCGGATACGGCTCTGCAGTATTGGCACGCCTTTGCTGGACCCCAGCTGAGCCCCCTGCTGATCCATGACATCAGTTGCGATGGGGGGCCCGAGCGAAAGGTGGGGGCAGCTACCCACTTGGCACTTTGGGGAGTTGTGATGTAAAACCACTCCCGCTGCCAGAATCCGGACACCTCTGGGAAGGAACCCTCTGGCCATGGAGCGTCATCGATTTTGCTTATTAAAGCACCTCCGCACGCTGCGTGCCGCCCCTCGATCATCTTCGCTTCACATTGAAGGTCTTGAGCCACAGGCCAAAGTGAGGGGTAATGCGGAGGAAGGCCTCACATACGACAATAAATGATGAGATGTGAAGAAGGGAATCCGGGGCCAGATCGTGAAAATCCAGCCCATAATAGAACATAAGACCCCTAACAAAGGGATCCAGAGCGAGGCCTAGTCCTCGGAGGAAGTGGGAGATGAACACGACGCTCTCATTGGGTTCTGGAGTAGGGACGACCTGCCCTCGGGCAGGCAGCCTATGCGCAATTTCGGCGGTCAGATATCTGGCCTCTCTCAACTTCTTGATGTCCTCCTCTGTGACGGAGGAAGGCATCCACCGACCTTGAAGGTTGGATCCATACATAGTTGAAAGTACGAAGCACCTGACCTGAGCTTTGGGTTTTAGAACTCGAGGCGGGGGAAGGATTCGATTGAGCGCGGGGGGGGGGGGGGAGAAAAAGCCTCGTCTCCTTTATAAAGAGGGTGAATATCAAGCGTCCTCCTCGTGGCCGTTTGGGACTTGCCTAGATTTAGGAGTCATACCAACAGGCACGGTTGGGTTACCCATGTCTGTATTGATGAGAATCCCGTGATAAGGGGGAGACGATCTCTGCTTTGACAAGACGTGTCAAGAAAACCGCCTCACGTTATGTGCAGAGCTGGTTGAGAAAAACGGTACGAATAATGACCGGGCCATGGCATGGTGTCATGTTGTCAAAACATGTCAGCAGATTAGATTTGTGGAAATATTATTCTCTCTACAGTGGTATGTGGAACTTATTTTGCAGGGTCGGACACTATCCTTGTATTCAAACTGTTCCATGGTGTATTTGGAGGAGGAACCCACCTTGCAATGCCGAAGACAACACTGCGCGCCGGACTGATCATCATTGAAGCCTGGTTTAGGGGCTACTGAGGGAGTCCTAGATTAGGGGGTCTCCGGACAGCCAGACAGTTGGACTATAAAGATACAAGATTCAAGACTTCGTCCCGTGTCCGGATGGGACTCTACTTGGCATGGAAGCCAAGCTAGGCAATATGGATATGTATATCTCCTCCTTTGTAACCGACCTTGTGTAACCCTAGCCCCCTCCAGTGTCTATATAAATCGGAGGGTTTTAGTCTGTAAGACAACATACAATCATACCATTGGCTAGCTTCTAGGGTTTAGCCTCTCTGATCTCGTGGTAGATCAACTCTTGTAATACTCATATCATCAAGAACAATCAAGCAGGACATAGGGTATTACCTCCATCAAGAGGGCCCGAACCTGGGTAAACATCGTGTCCCCTGCCTCCTGTTACCATCTGCCTTAGACACACAGTTCGGGACCCCCTACCCAAGATCCGCCGGTTTTGACACCGACAGTAGTCGATTTCTGCTACCTCGTCCTCTTCTTCCTCATCTCCCTTGTGGGAGGAGGGGGATTCGGTCTCTTCGGACACTGCGTCCGAAGGACCCTTGTGGCGGAGGCCGCCATTGGCCTCCTCGACCTTCTACTTCTTGGCCTTCTTCTCCGGCACCTGATAGGTCATTGGGACCAGCATATTTGTGAGCTAGGGTGTGACCAGGTCCTTAGGCAGCGGTGCCGGACACTTAATCTGTTCCGCCATGGCTATATAGCCCTGTACAAAGGACGGTAAACTCATTATATCTAAAAACTTATTGACCAAATAGATGTTAGGGAAAAGCAAACTTACTGGTGTGGCCGGATTCTCTATGTCAAGACCGGTGTCTTTGGTCTTCTTCGGCCACTTTTTCTAGGCTTTGAAGAGCAGCTTCCAGATGTCTTCGTGCGTTTTACCGAATAAGTGCCTCAAGGTCTGTGGATCTTCTGGATTGAACTCCCACATGTGAGAGGGCCGGAGTTGGCAGGGAAGAATCCAGCAGAAGAGCATCACCTGAATCACGTTAGTGAGACGGGTGTTCTTGCCTATCATATTTGTGATACGCTTTTGTAGCATCGGCACTTCCGCCATAGATCCGCAGTCCAGACCCTTAGTGGTCCATGAGGTAAGCCACATAGGGGGTCCGGTTCTGAACTCAGGAGTGGCCGCCCACTTGGTGTCGCGGGGTTCGGTGATATAGAACCACTCCTGCTGCCACACCTTGAAAGTCTCCACGAAGGCCCCCTTAGGCCAAACGACATTGGGGAGCTTGCTCACCATGGAACCTCCACACTCCGCATGCTGTCCGTCGACCACCTTCGGCTTCAGGAGTAGTACCTCGCACACAACAATGAACGCCGAAATGTGAAGGAAATAATTCAGGGCTAGATCATGGAAATCTAGCCCCTAGTAGAACATAAGGCCCCGGACGAAGGGTGCAGGGGAAAACCTAGCCCATGGAGGAAGTGGTTTATGAATACAACCCTTTCACGGGGATCCAGAGTGGGGATGACTTGATCCTTCGTGGGGAGCCTATGCGCGATGTCCGCAGACAGATATCCCACCTCCCGGAGCTCCTTGACTTCCTTCTCGGTGACGGAGGAGGCTTCCTACTTGCCCTGACAGGCTAGGGAGGTTGGTGGCAGTGGGAGAGATTGGAGATTTGGCGCTGGAGCTTGAAGATGGGAAAGCAGGAGAAGGAAGAAGGCGTAGGGAAAAGAGGAATCTTTATCCTCTTATATACGCAGTGAATATCAAATGCCCCCCTCAAGCCTTAAAACTCGCCTGTTCCCAAGGGGTAGTGCAAATGGCACGGTTGGATTACCCAAAACTATATTGATGAGGATCCTGCAATGGGCGGACATGATCTCTATTTTGACAAGACATGCCAATAGATGATGTGCCTTGAAATGTGAAGCGAGAGGCGTAAAAATGGTTCGAAATGTTAAGAGGCCAGAAGTGACGTTTCGCCGAAAAAATTTGTTAGTGGAAAGGCACTGTTTTGATTGATATCTTGCCTTCATGGCTACGGTTTGTAACAACTATACAGAGCCGAATACAGTTCTTTTGTTTAGAAAATTTCCTTGAAGTATTCAGGAGGAGGAACCCGCCTTGCAGTGCCGAAGACAATCCACGTGCCAAACATATCGTCATTGAAGACTGGTTCAGGGGCTACCTAGGGACTCCTGGATTAGGGGGTCCTCGGGTTTCCGGGCTATGAGATATGGGCTGGACTAATGGGCCGTGAAGATACAAAGTGAAAGATTTTCCCCCGTGTCCGCGTAGGACTCCCCTATGCATGGATGGCAAGATTGGTGTCCGTATATGTAATTTCCTTCCTCTACGAACCGACTCTGTACAACCCTAGGCCCCTCCGGTGTGTATATAAGCCGGAGGGTTTAGTACCTAGAGGCTATCAAAATTCATATAGGCTAGACATCTAGGGTTTAGCCATTACGATCTCGAGGTAGATCACCTCTTGTAACCCCTATACTCATCAAATACCATCAAGCAGGACGTAGGGTGTTACCTCCATTAAGAGGCTCCGAACCTGGGTAAACATCGTGTTCCCTTGTCCCTTGTTACCTTCGGTCCTCAGACGCACAGTTCGGGACCCCCTACTCGGGATCGGCCGGTTTTGACACCGACACTGAGCATCGGGCCTCTACGCCCGGAATAACCCCCTTGAAGGTGGTGTTGCTGGGTTTAATCCTTCACGAATCGATCCCCATTTTACTCATTGTGTGTGTAGATTAGATTGAGGCTGCTGCCTCCATCCAGTAGGACTCTCGTTAGGTGATACCCATCGATAATTGGCTCAAGAACCAGGGCCGCCGATCCTCCATGACGGATTCTGGTCGGATGATCCTTGCGGTCCAAGGTGATCGGGCAAGCCGACCACAGGTTGATCTTCGGTGCTACGGGCTCAACTGCGTACACATCCCGTAGTGCGCGCTTCCTCTCCTTCCTTAGTATATGGGTGGCGTAGATCATGTTTACTGTCTTGAACTCAGAAGGGAAGGGTTCTCGCCTCCACTGTTTGGCCTACGGGGCTCCTCATGGTCCTCGCTTTGTGGGCTTTTGCCCGAGTCTTCGGCTTGGAGTTTGCCAGCATGCTTTATCACCAAACATTTGCGGTTGGAGTGGTTGGCGGGCTTTTCAGCGGTGCCATGAATCTGGCAGGGCCTGTCAAGGATTGCGTCCAGCTTGGTTGGGCCGTCCTAGTTACCTTAGAAGGCTTCTTCCGTGACCCAGACATTGGATTACAGAATCCAACATTTACTATTTTGTCATCAGCTTTGTAGTCGTTATGGTGGCGTTTGTTCTTGTTCCTTCATGGCTTCCCATTCCTGTCCGAGACTTCAGGAGTGCCGGGGGTGTCCGCGTTGGTGCTTCTATGAGCCAGCCAATTGTCCTCTCCGACGCAGAAGCGGGTCATTAGGGAGGTAAGCGCTGACATCGTTCTCGGCTTGTCTTGGCCGAGTTGGCGTGGTAGCCGTTCTTCCTGAATACTGTGCTTAAAGGCAGCTATAGCTTCGGTGTCCGGGTAGTCAATAATTTGGTTTTTCTTGGTCAAAAATCGGTTCCAAAATTATCAGGCCAACTCACCGGGCTGCTAGATTACAGGGCTCAAGTCATAGGCGTCCGGGAGCCGGACATAAGTGCCCTGAAAGTTCGCTCGGAAGGCCTCATCGAGTTCCTCCCAACACCCTATGGAGTCTTTGGGAAGGCTATTTAACTAGAGTCTGGACGGACCCTTGAGCTTTAAAGGATGGTACTTGATGGCATGGAGGTCGTCTCCTCGTGCCATATGGATGTGTAACAGAAAATCTTCGAACCATACTATAGGATCTGTAGTTGTAACGCCCTCGATGCGGCTATATCTCCTACGTGTCGAAGCACGTCTTAGAGGCATAACCGCATTGAAACAATGTCGCGGGTGAGGTAATCTTCACAACAACCCATGTAATAAATAAGGGAAAAGATACATAGTTGGCTTACACTCGCCACGTCACACGAATAGCATAAATAAGATAACATTCATCCAAATACACTCAAGGTCCGACTACGGAACCAAAATAAAGATAAACCCCAAATGCAACATAGTCCTCGATCGCTCCAACTGGGCACCACTACTGATCATCTGGGAAAGACACATCGTATCGTCTTGAGTCCTCATCGAACTCCCACTCGAGCTCATTTGAATCTCCTGGAATGGTATTGTCGGTCCCTGCATCTGGTTTTGGAAGTAATCTGTGAGTCACGGGGACTCAGCAATCTCACACCCTCGCGATCAAGACTATTTAAGCTTATAGGAAGGGTAAAAGTATGAGGTGGAGCTGCAGCAAGCGACTAGCATCTTTGGTGGCTAACATACGCAAATGAGAGCGACAAGAGAAGGCAAAGGCACGGTCGAACAACTATGATCAAGAAGTGATCCTAGAACAACCTACGTCAAAACATAACTCCAACACTATGTTCACTTCCCGGACCCCGTCGAGAAGAGACCATCATGGCTACACACTCTGTTGATTCATTTTACTTGAGTTTAGTTTAAGGTTACCTACAACCGGACATTAACAAATTCCCATTTGCCCATAACCACGGGCACGGCTTTTGAAAGTTCAAATCCCTGAAGGGGTGTCCCAACTTAGCCCATCACAAGCTCTCATGGTCAACGAAGGATATTCCTTCTCCCAAGACAATCCAATCAGACTCGGCATCCCGGTTACAAGACATCTCGACAATGGTAAAACAAGTCCAGCAACACCGCCCGAATGTGCCGACAAATCCCGATAGGAGCTGCACATATCTCATTCTCAGGGCACACTCAGATGAGACATCCTACGAGTAAAACCAACCCTCAAGTTGCCCCGAGGTGGCCCCGCAGTCTACTCAGTCGGACCAACACTCAAAGGAGCACTAGCCCAGGGGGTTTAAATAAAGATGACCCTCGGGCTCCGGAAACCCAAGGGAAAAGAGGCTAGGTGGAAAATGGTAAAACCAATGTTGGGCATTGCTGGAGGAGTTTTATTCAAGGCAAACTGTCAAGGGGTTCCCATTATAACCCAACCGTGTAAGGAACACAAAATCAAGGAACATAACACCGATATGACGGAAACTAGGGCGGCAAGAGTGGAACAAAACACCAGGCATAAGGCCGAGCCTTCCACCCTTTACCAAGTATATAGGTGCATTAAGATAAACAAGATAATATGGTGATATCCCAAAAATGAACATGTTCCAACAAGGAACAAACTCCAATCTTCACCTGCAACAAGCAACGCTATAGGAGGGGCTGAGCAAAGACGTAACATAGCCAAACAACGGTTTGCAAGGACATGGTGGGTTAGAGGTTTGACATGGCAATATGGGAGGCATGATAAGAAAGTGGTAGGTTTCGTAGCATAGGCATAGCAAAAGAGCGAGCATCTAGCAAGCAAAGATAGAAGTGATTTCGAGGGTATGGTCATCTTGCCTGCAAAGTTCTCAGAGTTGATTTGATCCTCGTAAGCATACTCAACGGGCTCCTCGATCACGTACTCGTCTCCCGGCTCTACCCAAAGCAAAACCATAAGCAAAGGGAGACACAATCAACCACGTGCAATGCACAAACAACATGATGCACAACATGTCATGAGATGCGAGATGCGGTATGCGGTGCATATGCATGACTTGGAGAGGAAAGATTGAACCTGGCCTCAACTTGGAAATCCAAGAGTGCCACTGGAAAGAGGAGTTGATTTTGGCTGAAATCGATATAAAGATCACCGGAATTGGATGCATAGATTGGAAATGACAAGCAAAACAAATATGGCACCGATCTGCGATAACAGCACGAGACCATCTAAATGCAACAAGAACAACATGCTACAGCATTCTAACATAACAACAAAATATATGGCAGGGATCCACTCATGATGCTTGATAAAATATGAACACTGAGCTACGGCTAATTCACTCAATAGCAGGTTCAAACAAGCATGGCAAAAGTGCGAAAGATATCAGGTTTCAGACTTAGTGAAATTAACAGCATGTCAGGAATTTAACATCAGGAAGCAATGTTCAGAGCACGAAAACTACATGCTACAGGAACATATCATGGCAAAGCAAGGCATGGCATGAAGCTACTCAAATCATACAACAAAAGTCCCCTTACTGACCATAAGCCAAAAGGGATCAGAAAATACAATTGCTACCACGTGAACATAGCAATTATCGTTAACATATTCAGACTTGGTTGAAAACTGGGACATGGCAAAACAGATATCAAGTAGGCATGTTTACGAGCTCAATGCACTCACCATGAGGCATTGCATGACAAGCTAAGCATACACCTAGCAAGTAGACATGGCATAGAAGCTAGACATGGCAAGAACAACATCATAGCATGGATGGATCAACAACAACAAGCTCGGCAAAATTGCTAAACATGTTAACAATTTGCCAGGAACATTTTATAGCAAAAGTAGGGCTCGATTGACTCAAGCTAGGGTGCTCCATAAATGCAAACAAAGAAATGGATGGATAGAGCACCATAATATCTACAAAACATCCTTACTGATCATGCTCAAAAGAGGCACGGATCACTAGGAATCAACATGAACATATGGCATAAAAAGAATAACAGGACAAAGACAGAATATTTCGAAGTCCCTGAAATCAGCAATATTAGGTAAGCTACTATGCAGGCTTGTGCTAGTAACCCCAGTGATCACAAAAATACATGGCATACACCCCTGTAAAGATAACATGCCATACTTCAAAACATATGTAGAGCTCAGGATCATAGCATGCACACATTAATCATGGCAAAAATGACAAAAGTGCATTTGCTGATAAGAAACTGAAACTAACATCACATATCCCTCTTCCAACTGCATTTCGGGCATCAAGATGAGCTCAAATGAAAATGATGCAATGAGATGAAATGGAGTACTCGTCGAGACGAACATTTCAATATGCTACACGCACGAATCGGAGCGACGGTGACAAAGTTATGATGCGTCAAAGTATGCATAAAATCTAGGGTTTCGACAAGAAGTCAACCGAAAACGGATCTAGATCTGGCGGGTACTGTAGCAGATCGTCTCCCGAGGATGGCCGGCCAGAATCAAGGTCGCCGGAGCTATGGATGTCGCCGGACTTGGGGATCAGGGGAGGAGGAAACCGGCCATTCGGCGAGGTGGCCGCGGCAGAGGACGGCGAGGGCGGTGGCGCGATGGCTGGCTGTGGGGGCGAGGGGCGCGGGGCGTCGAGGTCACCGGTGACGAGGCACCCCGCCGTGGCCGGCGAGGTCAAAGGAGTGCGGCGGCGGCCGGAGCGCTGGCGATGAAGGCGGTGGCGGCGCGCGGCAGGAGGAGAAGGGCGGCGGGCGCGGCGCGATGGAGATGGGCCTGGGAGGGCCGGCTGCGGGCTCCCCGGGCCTCGGCGGCGGCGAGCGGCGGTACAGGCCACGTGGCGGCATCCTATTGGTGGCGGCGGTGTGTCCGGCGGCCGGCGGACGTGTCCGGTCGCGCAGAGAGGGAAATTAGGGTTTCGGGAAGAGGAGATCCGAGAATGAAATGGAGGGGTCTTTATATAGGTGTAGAGGGAGCTAGGAAGCTCCAAATGAGGTGCGGTTTTCGGCCACGCGATCGTGATCGAACGATCTAGATGATGGAGGAGGTTTAGGTGGGTCTTGGGCCACTTTGGAGGGGTGTTGGGCTACAACACACACAAGGCCTTTTCGGTCCCTCGGTTAACCGTTGGAGTATCAAACGAAGTCCAAATGGTACGAAACTTGACAGGCGGTCTACCAGTAGTAAACCAAGGCCGCGTGACAAGTCTCGGTCCTATCCGAAAACTTTTAACACCCACACATGAAAAGAGGTAGAAAGGGACACCGGAGGACATAGGAGCTCCGGAATGCAAAACAGACAACGGGGAAAATGCTCGGATGCGTGAGACAAACTTGTAGGCAAATGCAATGCACATGATGACATGATATGAGATGCATGACAAAGACAAAACACACGGAGACAAAAACCCAACAACGAGGAAAATATCATAACTTAGTGCCGAAAATGGCAAGAGTTGGAATACAAATAAGGCAAATTACATCCGAGGTGTTACAACACTCCACCACTACGAAAGGATCTTGTCCCGAGATCTAGGACTGGAAAAACTCTGGGTACTCAGAATGGAGGTGATCCTCGCATTCCCAGGTGGCTTCACAGTCGGAATGATGTGACCACTTGACTTTCAGGAATTTGATAGACTTGTTGCGAGTCTTACACTCAGTTTCTTCAAGAATAGCAACTGGTTGCTCATGATAAGACAGGTCTTCTTGGAGATTGAGGGAGTCCTGGATTAGGGGGTGTCCGGATAGCCGGACTATACCTTCGGCCGGACTCCTGGACTATGAAGATACAAGATTGAAGACTTCGTCCTGTGTCCGGAAGGGAATTTCCTTGGCGTGGAAGGCATGCTTGGCGATACGGATATGTAGATCTCCTACCATTGTAACCGACTCTGTGTAACCCTAGCCCTCTCCGGTGTCTATATAAACCGGAGAGTTTTAGTCCGTAGGACGAACAACAATCATATCATAGGCTAGCTTCTAGGGTTTAGCCTCTCTGATCTCGTGCTAGATCTACTCTTGTACTACCCATATCATCAATATTAATCAAGCAGGATGTAGGGTTTTACCTCCATCAAGAGGGCCCGAACCTGGGTAAAACATCGTGTCCCCTGCCTCCTGTTACCATCCGGCCTAGACGCACAGTTCGGGACACCCTACCCGAGATCCGCCGGTTTTGACACAGACATTGGTGCTTTCATTGAGAGTTCCTTTGTGTCGTCACTTTTAGGCCCGACGGCTTCTCCGATCATCAACGGCGATGCGACCCAGGGTGAGACTTTTCTCCCCGGACAGATCTTCGTATTTGGAGGCTTTGCACTGCGGGCCAATTCACTTGGTCATCTGGAGCAGATTGAAATCTACGCCCCTGGCCATCAGGTCATATTTGGAAGTTTGAACTACACGGCCGACATTCGCGGAGACTTGATCTTCGACGGATTCGAGCCACAGCCGAGCGCGCCGCACTGTCACGATGGGCATGATTTAGCTCTGCTGCTGAACAGTGCCCTGGAGGCCATACCTGTGTCCGCTCCGACCCCTAGCTCAGAGCCGATCACACCAACCGAGGATGGGTGGTTAGACACCGCCTCGGGGGCTGCAATCTCTATGGCGATCAAGCCGAACACCAGCCCTATTCTCTGCGAAGCCCGTGACTCCAAGGAGCCGGACTCCTCTCCAGACTCCGAGCCCTCCGCGCCCCGACCGATCGAACCCGATTGGGCGCCGATTATGGAGTTCACTGCCGCGGACATCTTTCAGCACTCGCCCTTCAGCGATATTCTGAATTCACTAAAGTCTCTCTCTTTGTCAGGAGAGCCCTGGCCAGACTATGGTCAGCAAGGTTGGGATGCGGATGATGAAGAAATTCAAAGCCCACCCACCACCCACTTCATAGCCATTGTTGATGATTTAACCTACATGCTCGACTTCGACTCTGAAGACATCGACGGTATGGACGCCGATGCAGGAGACGATCAAGAACCAGCGCTTATAGGGCACTGGAAAGCCACCTCGTTGTATGATATATTGTCAGGACCGGTTTTTCGGGATATTAATTTCCCAAAAGTGGCCCTTATGCTCACCAGCCCCAGGATTACTGTTAGCTGATGAGACACCAACTTGTTACAGAAACTCCAAGAAAACTACAAAATATGTAGTACAAGACCATTCTGGCCTATGGGTACAACAATTGGTTTCTAGTGGTTGGTGGCGGAAGCGGTTTGCGGATCATCAGCGTCTATGGGACTCCATTTCCCATAGGAACAGCTGACCAGGATAAATCCTATCTTTGCGAGGCTGCTACCTCCATTTGCGTAGGTTCTGGGGCTGTCATCGCAACATTCCATTCCACGCAAGAAATCTGGCCAAGACAATAGCCAGGGACAAGCCAGTGAGTACTTTGAATGTACTCGCAAACATTAAGAACACAGGTATAATATAGCCACTGATAATCATGCTTTGAAATATTCCATGATTACTTCGTCAGTCATAAATGAAGCTCATGATGCATGCAAGCAGGTTAATCATGTCATATATGAATATGCAATCAGCGAGTAGAAATAGAATGCACCGATCGGGTGTCTGAAGCGACACCTCGAAAGGATAACAATATAAAGTATGCCTCAGTCAGGCGTCTAAGCGACACCACATAAAGGGCTTATAAGTAGATAAAATATCAAGCATGCCACAGTCGGGCGTCTATGCGACACCGCATAAAGGGCTTATAAGTAAATAAAATAACAAGCATGCCACAGTCGGGCGTCTGTGCGACACCACATAAAGGGCTTATAAGTAAATGAAATGACAAGCATGCCACAGTCGGGCGTCTGTGCGACACCACATAAAGGGCTTATATAACAATAATCATAGTGAGTACCCAGGAGGTAGAACCGTCCCAGGGATACTCAAGAATTCAAATAACATAAATGGTTAGTCCATAATAATAATAATCATAATCATCATACGTCACAAGTTATGATCCATGTTCATGTTTAGTAGTTTCTCCTCCGAAGACCGACACTTGACCCATCCCAGACTGTAGTCCTTAACCATGGACATGCCTATTCGAATAGGTTTAATATCTCTACAGAGGGTGTACTCTTTACCCACGAGTAACGGATTCCTTCAGTCCATCGGGACTAATTCTGTCTACGGTCTTTTAATTGAAAACACCCTAACCGCACACACCAGCCAAACTCACCGGTGTCTGGAATCACCCTTGACACCTGTTAAGCAAAACTCTAAGTGGGGAGGCTACAACCTCGACTTAGCATGGGATCACAAAATTTATCCCGCGCGCAAACTGGGGGAGCTACCCCCTTCGGCTACAACCGAAAACACCCATGCCCCCGTACCGGATGACTGGCTTTAATCCAGGGCCATGGAACCCTCATCGCGGTCTCTCTGTACGGTGTGTGCTAGACAGGGGTTGACAACTTACTAAACCGTACCCTACCTACGGTAGGGACAAGTGGCAGCACGAAACAAGTATGGGGGTTACTGGAACAAGACTCGATCTATGGCCGACTCAGGAGGCTTAAGTATTTCCTGCATGATTAGCTCAAGGATAATATTTCACATCCATCAGACACAACCACCACTCATCATACCTCCCCCTGCCCTGCCGATCATAACCGTCTCGACGAGGGACAAGCTCGTGTCTACCCAAGACAGAGACTTTCCCGGATCTTTCCCGGTAGGCATGAGAGGCATATGAGGGTGATTGCTATCACAAGTATGTCCATTGCCAACAGCAAAAAATTTCATCTTTGCACTCAAAGCGTATGATCATATCGTCACAAACACATAACAGATACTCCGTGTCACGGTGGTGTTGTAACTGTATTAAACAACACACGATAATATTATGCCTGAGTTCAGAAATGCTTGCCTTCAAGATGTGGAGAGGTGAGGTGCCCTCCAAAACTTTTGAAAGTTATATCCCCCTTCCAAATTCCTATTTTCAAAAATATCCAAATAACACATACTTCAAAAACAGTACAAAAAGTTTTCCTAATTATTTTTGAAATAAATCTTAAAATAAACTAGGTGAAATTTGAGAGAGGTAGGAAACGGAATCAATTCATTTGGAGTTTTATTTAAAAAGATATAGCCTGTCAAAGTTTCAGTCAAACTTTGTTTTTAAAATAACACAGAAAAGAAAACGTTTCGACGAGAATACGCTTTCAAAGTGGGGGAGACGTACTTTCGGTTGTTTGCGCTTTCACTTAAAACACGCGGGCTGGGCTGGGTCGCTGACAGTGGGTCCAGGGGGGCCACTGGTCAGGTTTGACCAGCCCTCTCTCCCTCCTCTTCCTCTGCTCGAACGGAGGCGAGGCTCCGGCGATCAACGCCGGCGAACGGCGGCTCCCCGCGGGCTCCAGAGGGTCGGGATGGATCTGCAAGACCGGGGCGGTCCTCCCGGTGGTCGTTGGGTCGGCGGGGGTGGAGGGAGTCGCCGGCGGTGAGCTTCGCGGCGGAGGAGGCTTCGGGCATGATTGGGGAATTGGGCTACGGTGGGTTTTGATCGTGTCTGAGGGGTCGGGCAGCTCCGCACGGTCGAGGGGAATCGCGTGGTGGCACTGGTTGGACGGGAGGGGCCCGGGTTGCTACTGAATGGACCGGAGGGCGGCGGCGGCTGTACTGGCTGGAGATGGGGAAGAAGACCTTCCCTGGTCGATTGACTTCTACGGGGGTGCTAGGTGGGTTGGCTTGAGGTCGCCTGAGGTTTTGGAGAGGCTCAGGGCTCTTTAAATAGGCGGTCGGGGTCGGTTCCAACGCTGGTCGTGGATAAGAACGCCGGCGACCGTCATTCTGTTGCAGCAGGGGGACGTGGCGGCGACGAGCGCTTGCGGACAAGCTTGAGTTGTTCAAGGGGGCAGCTGGCGAGCGCTGGTGGCTCGGGCGGCGCCGTCCACGGCAGAGGCTGTTGTGGCCGCCCGCTATCCGCCGTTGCTGACCTGACAATGGCGCTGTTGGGCGCCAGGGGGCTTGGCTGGTTCCTGCGAGCGGATGAGGTCGGGGGGTGCGGCTCTGCAGGCGAGCAAGGGCCGGGGCGCGACGCGGCGACCCGAGCGCATGCACGTGCAAAATGCGCGCTCTGGGCGCGCCCAGAGCACGCACGCTACGTGCTCGACAATATGCCAAGGCATGCTAGGGGGCTCCAAACCACAAGGGAGTTAGCAGGGTGAGGCAATAGTCTAGGTCAAGTCCATGGGACAAGCTGGTTTGGTCAGGGGATCAAGTTCACAATGTAAACTTGAAATCATGCCAAATCTGGTTGTGCACACAGCGTGTTTGACAAAATGCCAAAGGCATCTAGGCAATTCTTGGGGTGGCCCAAATTTCCAGATTGGGGTCTCTTTAGTTGATACAGAGGGTGGTGAGGTTAGTTTGCCAAAAGCTCAAACTTGTTAGTGTAAGTTTCGCAAAACTTCAGTTCTGGGCAGAAGGTAAATGGCATTGTTTCAAGATCCAGAAATCTTCCAATGGGTCCCTTCTTCTGGACTTAAGGGTTTTGCAAGGTGGGCTATAAGCAGGAGAAAACTCAAGGGTACTAGAGCAAATTAAATTAGGGTTGCTGTAGAAAAAGCCAAACTGGACCAAAAAGCAAAAGAGGTTGATTCACTCAAATTTTTCAAAGAACACCATTGGGTTTTTTCATAAAGTTGAATTACATACCACTACTAACATCCCACAATTTTGGTGGAAGTTTTAAAGAAATATTTAATTAGGATGTAGTGCAAAATTGCTCTCTGGACCAGATATTTAAACTTGCTGTAGAGCTCAAAATATTAAAAGAATGAAATATATTTTTGCATAAAAGTGATTTAAAAACATCACATGTCACCTCCAATTTTTGGTGAAAATTTTAAATAAGTTTATCAAGTGGTTGTAGTTTAAAAAGAGCTCCAAAATTAATGAAAAATCTTTTTATGGAATAAAGCTCAGAGAAAAACAATTATGCAAATAAACTCCACTGATAATAGAAATGTTTTTCTTGAAAGGGCAAACAAGTCCAATAATATATTTGGAGAGTTTATTCACTTGAGGTAAAAACTCCAAAATAATAAGGTAAAGAAAGACCCTGAAACCAAAAGATAAACCATAAAATAAAAGTTTAAATATCCTGGCAAAATTTTAATTAATACAACAAGGTCAAAAATTTTGGGGTGTCACAACACTACCCCCCTTAAGAAAAATCTCGTCCCGGAGATTTGTTAAAAGCTATTTTTAAAAAAATATATGCAATAAAAAGTGACTACAGTGAGAGGGCAATAAGTGGTGTAAAACCACAGTGTGGAACACTCGCGCTGCGTGGAAAAATCTATGGTTAGGGGAAAACGAGAGATTTCTACATTGGATACGATAAATTTAGAACAAATTCTAAATTTCAAATACGCTGGTCGTACCCGAGAGCACAGTGCTCTCTCTGGCTGACAGGTGGAACCGGGGTCCACTGTCAGCCTCTTCTTCTTCCTCTGGTTCTCTCTTCTTCCTCTCTCCCGCGCGCTTTCCCGCGCTTTCTCCACCGGCGATGCTTAGCGCGTAGGGCATCTAGGCCGTACCTGCGGTAGTGCGTGGCGTGCTAGCTGCCGGTGCAGCGTGCACTCACCTCGCGGGCCAGCGTGCTGTCGGCACTGCTTGCGGATTCGCCTCCGAACACCGGCGATCGGGCGACGAGCGGCGCTGGTGGACCTCGCCTACCGTACACCCACCTCGGGCTATAAAACGGCCGAGGTGCTTCTCTCTTCTTCCTCACACCTGGCCTCGCTTCTCCTTCCCCTTCTTCCTCCTCCATTTTCGTTTACAGAAGCTAGAGACGAGGTTTTAATGGCGGAGGCGATGCCGAATTGGTACATGATCCTGATGTGCGGAGGGCTGGCGGCATTGCTGGGGCTCTCCATGCTCCTGTGTGCGATGATCCTCGATGATCGACGTGACGCTGCTGCTCGAGTGCTGGCTCTTCGCGGTGGCGGTGATCACGAGGAGTAGGTGTGGTGTCGGGTGCTAACTGTTGTCGGTATACTAGGTAACTTGTACTCGGATGATTACCCACTAATCTCTCCTTCAGAGACTGTGGTGTACTAGGGAGATGATTAGCCAGATGCAGCACGGTTACGTGGTGTTGCAGGTAGTGTATGTGTTCGAGTGGTTGTGGTTGTGAGTCTGCTGCCGTGGCGCTGTGTGAATAAAAAATCCATGTTGTGAGGAGACATATGCTGCAGCAACTCAGGGAAAAGAAATCTCACTCCAGGATTTTCGCGAGAGAAAATTAGTTACTCAAAATTTACAGCAGCAAAAACTATCACCACAATTGAAACCAAATATTTATCTCAACGCATGAGAATAAAAATAACACGCATGAGTTACAACACTTAGCTAAATGCTGGAATAGAAGCACAAGGCAGTGACGTCTAGAACGAAAATGGCAACTGGACGGGGTCCCGAGAAAATGTCTCTGGTACTGGGGCACACTCTTCTTCTATCGGGGAAAGCGGGTTGATCAGTCGATGAACGTGTCTCTCCTGGTCGGGCCTTAGTGGTCTGCCGATGGCGATCTGAGGATTTAAATCAGCGAGGCTCTGGAGATAACCCATCACTCGCTGGGTCAAACGCTCTTGAGCGATGACATACTGGACAAGGTTGGCTAGTACGGGGTCCCTCTCAACTCTTCCACCGGGGAAGGATGCTACTTCTCCGGGTGCTGCACGGCTCGGAAAGTAATAATACCCTCGTTCGCTGGCATAGGGTACCGCGAATCGAAGGCGAACAATCGCTTCGTGTGCAGCCGCTTCTATGGCCATCTGCGGAGTTGGCATAGATTTCCCCAGGAAGGAGACTTCCGTTGGGTCTTGATTTGACTCTACGGGAGGGATGTGCACTACTGCCCAATATTTCAAGGCGGAAGAGGTGATCCTCGATTTGAGCAGCTCGTATTGGGGTGGCTGGGTAGAACCCATGGTACTGCAGGTAAAATCCCACAATATTTTAACAAAGCTACCTGGGGTTGCATCTGGGGTCCTCAGATAAATACTAGGGCTCGGCATGGCGAGAAATGGTTGAGAGGGTTGCGCACAAGATGAGGGGTACTCGGCAAGGTCACGAGGTGGCCTTTATATAGCCTCCAGGCTGGGTTATTCACCGCGGTGAGGGGCACTAGCTTGCTGGTTCTACTCTCATGGGGATCGGGGTCAAAGCCACAGATACACACATCTCCCAAAAGTGACGTGTTACTGTGCGTGCCGTCGGGGTTGGTTTTGGCAGCTATGCCCGGAATTAAAATGCAGTCGTACACCAACGCACTCATGCATGGCCACTATTCAAAATAGGGATGCACAAGCAGGTAGCCCTCCAATATGGCGATACATGATCACATAATTATAGGGCGTGGGGTATACTAAGACTTGGTACTACTCGAGTGGCTTAGTCCACCTCGTTTATATCTAAGCGGGCGTGCCTTGCGGATGTCGAGGCTTCTCCATTGGCCTCACCGTCGGGATTGGCTGGAGGCGGTTGAGGAACTGCAGGGTCGGGGTAGCGATGATGACCATCGCGGGGATTTTTGGCCACAATCCCGTTGGAGTGGGTTCCCAAAAGGCGACGAAGCACTTCTGGGGTCATCAAGGCACCTTGGTTGATGGCTGGGGCTGACCTCAGGGTCTCGATCGGTTGTCCGAATAGCACGACTGGGTTGTCGGTGTCGGGCTCATCTTCTCTTCTTACTGGGGCTCGGCGGATCAGTTCTCCACAAGCTGCGATCAGATCAAGGGTGATTTGATCGAACAGCCCCTCTAGTGCACTTACATAGCGCACCAGATGCAACAATGCAGGATCCGTCTCGTGGTCTCCGTTGGCAACTTGGGGTGGTCTACCATACCTGTCACAGCTGGGGTAGTAGTAGAAGGAGCGACAGTTAACTCTGGGCGACAAGTGCCGGAGTTGAACTATAGCTTCTCGAGCAGCTAATTGGATGGCTTGTGGCTCAAAGGAAGTTGTCCTTCCGATGAACCTGTAGGGGCATTCTGGTGATAGACCCCTACCATAGACGTGCACAGTGGCCCAAAATTGACGGCTCTCACCGCTCATGGACCCTTGGTACACAACATATTCTGGGGTCTCTTCTAACGCGAAGGCACGGCGGGTGAGGTTTGCTAGCACGGTCACGAAACCTCCAAGGTTGGTTGCTGTGGTCTCATTGTGAACAATGGGTCCTGGCATTTTAGCTTGGTTTGGGGTTAGAGGTTGTGCTGTGCTGGGTTGAGGATAGCGTGCCCTTTTATAGAAAAAGGGGACGGAGTCTTCCTTCGCACGCTTGCGAAAAAGACTATTCAGGGGCCGGTCACTGGCGTGTGACTGACAGGTTAGGATGATAGGTTGGGCACCGACTGCCAAAAGGTGTCGGGTCACTTTGAGGCTATCTTACACGAGAAGCTTGGCCGGGGTTTTGTTAAGGTATGGTGGGTTGGTTTACCTAGGTTTTTCGATCTGGCTAAGATAGGATTAGCCAATGGTCAGCTTGGCTCTGATACCAAGTTTGTCAGGACCGGTTTTTCGGGATATTAATTTCCCAAAAGCGGCCCTTATGCTCACCAGCCCCAGGATTACTGTTAGCTGATGAGACACCAACTTGTTACAGAAACTCCAAGCAAACTACAAAATATGTAGTACAAGACCATTCTGGCCTATGGGTACAACAATTGGTTTCTAGTGGTTGGTGGCGGAAGCGGTTTGCGAATCATCAGCGTCTATGGGACTCCATTTCCCATAGGAACAGCTGACCAGGATAACTCCTATCTTCGTGAGGCTGATATCTCCATTTGCGTAGGTTCCGGGGCTGTCATCGCAACGTTCCTTTCCACGCAAGAAATCTGGCCAAGACAATAGCCAGGGACAAGCCAGTGAGTACTTTGAATGTACTCGCAAACATTAAGAACACAGGTATAATATAGCCACTGATAATCATGCTTTGAAATATTCCATGATTACTTCGTCAGTCATAAATGAAGCTCATGATGCATGCAAGCAGGTTAATCATGTCATATATGAATATGCAATCAGCGAGTAGAAATAAAATGCACCGATCGGGTTTCTGAAGCGACGCCTCGAAAGGATAACAATATAAAGTATGCCTCAGTCGGGCATCTAAGCGACACCACATAAAGGGCTTATAAATAGATAAAATATCAAGCATGCCAAAGTCGGGCGTCTGTGCGACATCGCATTAAGGGCTTATAAGTAAATAAAATAACAAGCATGCCACAGTCGGGCGTCTGTGCGACACCACATAAAGGGCTTATAAGTAAATGAAATGACAAGCATGCCACAGTCGGGCGTCTGTGCGACACCACATAAAGGGCTTATATAACAATAATCATAGTGGGTACCCAGGAGGTAGAACCGTCCCAGGGATACTCAAGAATTCAAATAACATAAATGGTTAGTCCATAATAATAATAATCATAATCATCATACGTCACAAGTTATGATCCATGTTCTGGTTTAGTAGTTTCTCCTCCGAAGACCGACACTTGACCCATCCCAGACTGTAGTCCTTAACCATGGACATGGCTATTCGAATAGGTTTAATATCTCTGCAGAGGGTGTACTCTTTACCCATGAGTAACGGATTCCTTCAGTCCATCGGGACTAATTCTGTCTACGGTCTTTTAATTGAAAACACCCTAACCGCACACACCAGCCAAACTCACCGGTGTCTGGAATCACCCTTGACACCTGTTAAGAAAAACTCTAAGTGGGGAGGCTACAACCTCGACTTAGCATGGGATCACAAAATTTATACGCGCGCAAACTGGGGGAGCTACCCCCTTCGGCTACAACCGAAAACACCCATGCCCCCGGACCGGATGACTGGCTTTAATCCAGGGCCATGGAACCCTCATCGCGGTCTCTCTGTACGGTGTGTGCTAGACAGGGGTTGACAACTTACTGAACCGTACCCTATCTACGGCAGGGACAAGTGGCAGCACGAAACAAGTATGGGGGTTACTGGAACAAGACTCGATGTACGGCCGACTCAGGAGGCTTAAGTATTTCCTGCATGATTAGCTCAAGGATAATATTTCACATCCATCAGACACAACCACCACTCATCATACCTCCCCCTGCCCCGCCGGTCATAACCGTCTCGACGAGGGACAAGCTCGTGTCTACCCAAGACAGAGACTTTCCCGGATCTTTCCCGGTAGGCATGAGAGGCATATGAGGGTGATTGCTATCACAAGTATGTCCATTGCCAACAGCAAAAAATTTCATCTTTGCACTCAGAGCGTATGATCATATCGTCACAAACACATAACGGATACTCCGTGTCACGGTGGTGTTGTAACTGTATTAAACAACACACGATAATATTATGCCTGAGTTCAGAAATGCTTGCCTTCAAGATGTGGAGAGGTGAGGTGCCCTCCAAAACTTTTGAAAGTTATATCCCCCTTCCAAATTCCTATTTTCAAAAATATCCAAATAACACATACTTCAAAAACAGTACAAAAGTTGTCCTAATTATTTTTGAAATAAATCTTAAAATAAACTAGGTGAAATTTGAGAGAGGTAGGAAAAAGAATCAATTCATTTGGAGTTTTATTTAAAAAGATATAGCCAGTCAAAGTTTCAGTCAAACTCTGTTTTTAAAATAACACAGAAAAGAAAACGTTTTAACAAGAATACGCTTTCAAAGTAGGGGAGACGTACTTTCGGCTCTTTGCGCTTTCACTTAAAACACGCGGGCTGGGCTGGGTCGCTGACAGTGGGTCCAGGGGGCCCACTGGTCAGGTTTGACCAGTCCTCTCTCCCTCCTCTTCCTCTGCCCGAACGGAGGCGAGGCTCCGGCGATCAACGCCGGCGAACGGCGGCTCCCCGCGGGCTCCAGAGGGTCAGGATGGATCTGCAAGACCGGGGCGGTCCTCCCGGTGGTCATTGGGTCGGCGAGGGTGGAGGGAGTCACCGGTGGTGAGCTTCGCAGCGGAGGAGGCTTTGGGCATGATTGGGGAATTGGGCTACGGTGGGTTTTGATCGCGTTTGAGGGGTCGGGCAGTTCCGCACGGTCGAGGGGAATCGCATGGTGGCACTGGTTGGACGGGAGGGGCTCGGGTTGCTACTGAATGGACCGGAGGGCGGCGGCGGCTGTACTGGCCGGAGATAGGGAAGAAGACCTTCTGTAACGCCCCAGACACACCCGCCGGTGGTCGTTACTCCTGGCGGGATCTAGACTGGCCCCACAGATCAATACTAGTCTTTTCTGCGCACTTTGTCCTCACTCGTGCGCACCCGGGAGCAACTTCCCGGTCGGTCACCCATCCTGACACTACTCCAAGCTGAGCACGCTTAACTTTGGAGTTCTGTCTGAATGGGCTCCCGGAAAAGAAGGAATTCCTTACTGATATGAGTAGTCTATCATCCTTAATAAGTCAGGCCATCACATACACCCCCACTCAGAGGAACCGACGTCCTCGTCGGGCCACAAGAACGTTTCCCTCTTGGCACATACGTCTGTGCATCCAGTCCGGTACATGTGCCATGCCGGGTGCCACAACGGGTCAAAAACGTCATGAACAACATGACCGCGCACCTGTCCGCAAACATCCGTGTAACCACGAGGGTCGGCTCTGATACCAACTTGTAACGCCCCGGACACACCCGCCGGTGGTCGTTACTCCTGGCGGGATCTAGACTGGCCCCACAGATCAATACTAGTCTTTTCTGCGCACTTTGTCCTCACTCGTGCGCACCCGGGAGCAACTTCCCGGTCGGTCACCCATCCTGACACTACTCCAAACTGAGCACGCTTAACTTTGGAGTTCTGTCTGAATGGGCTCCCGGAAAAGAAGGAATTCCTTACTGATATGAGTAGTCTATCATCCTTAATAAGCCAGGCCATCACACCTTCCCTGGTCGATTGACTGCTACGGGGGGGCTAGGTGGGGTGGCTTGAGGTCGCCTGAGGTTTTGGAGAGGCTTGGGGCTCTTTAAATAGGCGGTCGGGTCGGTTCTGACGATGGTCGTGGATAAGAACGTCGGCGACCGTCATTCTGTTGCAGTAGGGGGACGTGGCGGCGACGAGCGCTTGCGGACAAGCTGCGGATGAGCTTGAGCTGTTCAAGGGGCAGCTGGCGAGCGTCGGTGGCTCGGGCGGCGCCGTCCACGGCAGAGGCTGCTGCGGCCGCCCGCTAGCCATCGTTGCCGACCTGACGGCGGCGCTGTTGGGCGCTAGGGGGGCTTGGCTGGTTCCTGCGAGCGGATGAGGTCGGGGGGTGCAGCTCTACAGGCGAGCAAGGGCCGGGGCGCGATGCAGCGACCCGAGCGCACGCACGTGCAAAACGCGCGCTCTGGGCGCGCCCAGAGCACGCACGCTACGTGCTCGACTATATGCCAAGGCATGCTAGGGGGCTCCAAACCACATGGGAGTTAGCAGGGTGAGGCAATAGGCTAGGTCAAGTCCATGGGACAAGCTGGTTTGGTCAGGGGATCAAGTTCACAATGTAAACTTGAAATCATGCCAAATCTAGTTGTGCACACAGGGTGTTTGACAAAATGCCAAAGGCATCTAGGCAATTCTTGGGGTGGCCCAAATTTCCAGATTGGGGTCTCTTTAGTTGATACAGAGGGTGGTGAGGTTAGTTTGCCAAAAGCTCAAACTTGTTAGTGTAAGTTTTGCAAAACTTCAGTTCTAGGCAGAAGGTAAATGGCATTGTTTCAAGATCCAGAAATCTTCCAATGGGTCCCTTCTTCTGGACTTAAGGGTTTTGCAAGGTGGGCTATAAGCAGGAGAAAACTCAAGGGTACTATAGCAAATTAAATTAGGGTTGCTGTAGAAAAAGCCAAATTGGACCAGAAAGCAAAAGAGGTTGATTCACTCAAATTTTTCAAAGAACACCACTGGGTTTTTGCATAAAGTTGAATTACATACCACTACTAACATCCCACAATTTTGGTCGAAGTTTTAAAGAAATATTTAATTAGGTTGTAGTGCAAAATTGCTCTGTGGACCAGATTTTTAAACTTGGTGTAGAGCTCAAAATATTAAAAGAATGAAATATATTTTTGCATAAAAGTGATTTAAAAACATCACATGTCACCTCCAATTTTTGGTGAAAATTTTAAATAAGTTTATCAAGTGGTTGTAGTTCAAAAAGAGCTCCAAAATTAATGAAAAAAATTTTATGGAATAAAGCTCAGAGAAAAACAATTATGCAAATAAACTCCACTGATAATAGAAATGTTTTTCTTGAAAGGGCAAACAAGTCCAATAATATATTTGGAGAGTTTATTCACTTGAGGTAAAAACTCCAAAATAATAAGGTAAAGAAAGACCCTGAAACCAAAAGATAAACCATAAAATAAAAGTTTAAATATCCTGGCAAAATTTTAATTAATAAAACAATGTCAAAATTTTTGGGGTGTCACATATATACATGGTGGACACCCCAAAAGAAGGCAATGTCAATGGAACAGCGGAGGATGACCCCTCCAAGAAGCAGCCTAAGCGCCAGCGTCAGCGGCGCCGCTCTAAATCCCGCCAAAACAAAAATGTTGATTCCCGCACGGGGGATAATAACACCTCGGACAGTGCCGAAAACAACCACCTCCAGCAAGATTCAGCACAGGAGGATAGAGAAGCCAGCCCTCATGAGAGAGCGGCAGACAGAGGGGTCGAGGACGATAATTATATGCCTCCCTCCAAAGACGAGGCAAGCCTCGATGACGACGAATTTGTCGCGCCGGAGGATCCCGTCGAACAATAGCATTTCAAACGCAGGCTTATGGCCATGGCCAGCAGCCTCAAGAAAAAACATCAACATCTTAGAGCTGATCAAGATTTGCTAGCCGACAGATGGACTGAAGTCCTTGCGGCCGAAGAGTATGAACTCGAATGCCCCTCCAAGAGCTACCCAAAGCGCAGGTTGCTACCCCAATTAGAGGAGGAAGCACTTAAACCTACATCATCAACGCATGATGCGGCCGACCGGCCACCCCGTGGCCGCGACAGAGAGGCCTCTCGGCCCTCCACTCAAGCCGCACCCGGGCGCCGCTCAAAAACCACCAAGGCATGGGAAAATGCGCCAGACCTGCGAGATATATTGGAGGACAAGGCAAGACAAACAAGATCGATCTACGGATCACGTGGGTGCCCCACGGCACGAGACGGTACTCGTCACGCTGGATACAGTAAATCCGGCTGGGCCAAACACAGTAGACAAAGCTCGTTTGAGCTGCGTCGTGATGTAGCCCAATACAGAGGCGCCGCACACCCACTATGCTTCACAGATGAAGTAATGGATCATCAAATCCCTGAGGGTTTCAAACCCATGAATATCGAATCATACGATGGCACAACAAATCCTGTGGTATGGATCGAGGACTATCTCCTTCATATCCACATGGCCCGCGGTGATGACCTACACGCCATCAAATACCTCCCACTCAAGCTTAAAGGACCAGCCCAGCATTGGCTTAACAGCTTGCCAGCAGAATCAATTGGTTGTTGGGAGGACCTGGAAGCCGCATTCATCGACAATTTCCAGGGCACTTATGTGCGACCACCAGACGCCGGTGACCTAAGCCACATAATTCAGCAACCAGAGGAATCGGCCAGACAATTCTGGACATGGTTCCTAACCAAGAAAAATCAAATCGTCGACTGTCCGGACGCAGAGGCCCTAGCAGCCTTCAAGCATAACATCCGCGACGAGTGGCTTGCACGGCACCTAGGACAGGAAAAGCCGAAATCTATGGCAGCCCTCACGACAGCTGGCTAGCTCGCAGCAATAACATTACCAAGAGCCCTGGTAATTCGGATACCAAGGACAGGAGTGGCAGGTCGCGTCGCAACAAGCAAAAGCGCCGCATTAACGGCGACAATGCTGAGGATACGTCAGTTAATGCCGGATTCAGAGGCTCTAAACCCGGTCAATGGGAAAATCCATTCAAAAGAAATACTCCGGGCCCATCCAGTTTGGACCGAATACTCGACCGCTCATGCCAGATACATGGCACCCCCGAAAAACCAGCCAATCACACCAACAGGGATTGATGGGTGTTCAAGCAGACAGGCAATTAAATGCCGAAAGTAGAGACAAGGGGCTGCATAGCGATGACGAGGAGGAGCCCTGGCCGCCGAACAATAGTGGAAAGAAAGGATTTCCCCCACAAGTGCGGACGGTGAACATGATATACGCAACCCACGTCCCCAAGAGGGAGCAGAAGCGTGCGCTAAGGGACGTATACACGATGGAGCCAGTCGCCCCAAAGTTCAACCCATGGTCTTCCTACCCGATCACTTTTGATCGAAGGGACCACCCCACTAGCATCCATCATGGCGGATTCGCCGCATTGGTTCTAGACCCAACTATTGACGGATTTCACCTCACTAGAGTCCTTATGGACGGCGGCAGCAGCCTGAACCTGCTTTACCAGGATACAGTGCGGCAAATGGGCATAGATCCCTCAAGGATTAAGCCCACCAAAATGACCTTTAAAGGCGTCATACCAGGTGTAGAAGCCAACTGTACAGGCTCAGTTACACTCGAAGTGGTCTTCGGATCTCCAGATAATTTCCGAAGCGAGGAGTTAATCTTCGACATAGTCCCGTTCCGCAGTGGCTATCACGCACTGCTCGGGCGAACCGCATTTGCCAAGTTCAATGTGGTGCCGCACTACGCATACCTCAAGATCAAGATGCCAGGCCCTCGAGGAGTCATCACGGTCAATGGAAACACCGAACGCTCTCTCCGAACGGAGGAGCATACGGCGGCTATCGCAGCGGAAGTACAAAGCAGCATCTCAAGGCAATTCTCCAGTCCGGCCATTAAACGTCTGGACACCATCAAGCGCGCCCGGAGTAACCTACAAGAAAACCGCCTGGCACGTTCCGAGCAAGCGTAGCAATACGGCCCCAACCCTAGCCCTCGCGAATTTGCGAAACCAGTGTTGCACGTACATAACTACGCTCTGGAAATACCATGGGCACAGGGGGAGGGGCACCATCACGGCACGCCCGAAACGCGGCTTAAACCGCACTAGGGGCTACCGATTTCTTAATTTTCTCTTATTTTCAGGACCCCATTCTTCGGAAGGCTTGTTTGGCAGTACAATTGCCGCACAAACGATACAACCAGGGAAGCAGAAACTACGCCGCACTATGGAACTCTAAGGTGGTCTCTATAACGAGCAGTATACCTGTTTCACATAACATTCCGTAGCTTTCCCCTGGAAAGGACATGTTAAATAGTCCCATCTTTTGCTTATTGTAGTATTTGTATCGTTCTGCTTTGATAGCAGCTTTTTAAATAAACAATGCATAGCTTCCATCTATTATCGCATTACTTTTTTACGAATATATGTTCATTAATGACATGTTGCACCCGTACACTTTGGTACGGCCAATACGCCAGGGGCTTAAGTACCCCATAATACGGTGTGAGAAGTCCGAACACTTTCACAAGTGCGGCACCCCGAACTTATAGCATTATATGCATCGGCTCTGAATCATGTCTTGGGTCAATAGTTGGGTTTGCCCGGCTCCTATGTTTTGGTACCTTATGTTCCGTTATATCGGCTAAGGTAGCACTAGGAGAACTACTGCGATTGTGCCCCAGTTGAGCTAGGCTAAGCACCTCAGTAGAGAAAGCTAAAACTGACCATCATGATGAGGCGAGAGCTGGTCGCTGTTCGAGAGGTTTTCGAGTCCCTAAAGACTTATGCCGCTTAGAGCGAGGAGTCGGCTATGTCCGGCCTAGGCGTGGATAGTGCCCTGAACTCGGTCTTCCAAACACTAGGGGCTTCGCCGAAATTTAAAATTATAGAATTCTATGGCTAAGTGAGAGTGTTCAAGCATTATAGTCCGATTACCTTGTTCGTTGTGTTGAGCGCCTCCCTCGAAGGACCCAAGAATGGGAAAAAGAGCGCTCATGTTTATCCCGAACACCCCAGCACTCATGGCATGGGGGCAGAAGCCGATGACTCGCCATCTCTCAAATTTGATAAACGGCCGCATAGAAGGTAATATTTTAAATTCAAAAGGCATTGCTTAGCGCACATGAACAAGTTTTCAGCGCACAGGACAAAACGAGCGAGTTTACTAAAAAAATCACATCCATGGAACATTCATCCGCCACAAGGCGGGCACCCTTAAGAACGCCCTCATAATACATCTCGGGCTTGCGATGCTCCTTGCCCAGCGGTGGCCCGTCCTTCACAAGCTTCTCAGCATCCGGCTTGCCCCAGTGCACCTTCGCACGGGCAAGCGCCCTACAGGCACCCTCGATGCATATGGAGCGCTTGATGACTTCGAGCCTTGGACAGGCCTCCACCAGCCGCCTCACCAGCCCGAAGTAGCTCCAAGGCATGGCCTCTCCAGGCCACAGCCGGACTATGAGGCTCTCCATGGCCTGTTCGGCCACCTTATGGAGCTCGACCAGCTGTTTCAGCTGGTCGCTTAAGGGCACCGGGTGTTCGGCCTCAGCATACTGAGATCAAAACACCTTCTCCGCCGAGCTTCCCTCCTCAGCTCGGTAGAAGGCGGCGGCATCCGACACGCTACGGGGCAAGTCTGCGAACGCTCCTGGAGAGCTCCGGATTCGGGTAAGTAACAAGTAATTCACTTTTACGTGCTTGCTTTGCATAAAAAATGCCTTACCCGCCGCTATCTTTTTTCTCGCCTCAACCTCTTGCAGGGCCTTCTGGGCTTCGGCCTTGGCAGACATGGCACCTTCAATGGCCGCCACGAGCTCAGACTCTCCCGTCTTCGAGTCAAGCTCCAAACTCTCATGTTTTTTCATGAGAGCCTGGAGCTCTTGCCGCACCTCGCCAACCTGCGTCTCATGCTTCTCCCGCTCGGTGCGCTCCGTGGCCGCCCTCTTCACAGCCTCGGACAGCGCTTGCTTAAGGGTCGCCACCTCAGTTGTGGCCCCTACAATAGCCACGTTAATCCTGTCACTTTTTGCAATTGCGCCTTTCACATATTTAAATAAGGTATTTCTTACCTTCCTTCTCCTCGAGCTGCTGCTTGGCTAGGCCGAGCTCTTGCTCGGACCGCTCGAGGTTCTGCTTCAGTGTGCCCACCTCCGCAGTCAGTGCGGCGGATGCTAGCAGCGAAGCCTGCATATGCATATTGACTTACTTTTGATAGACTCCTACGAATGTCATTTAGATCCTCTATTCGACTTTTCTTTCCGAACGCCGAACAGAGCATCAGGGGCTACTGTCTATGCGGTAATATTTTTACATATTCTTTACTTACCTCAAAGCCTATTAGAAGGCTGGCACAGGCTTCAGTCGGTCCGCTCTTGGCGGACTAAACCTTCTGGATCACCGCACTCATAATAGTGCGGTGCTCCTCGTCGATGGAGGCGCCGTTAAGCACCTCCAGCAAGTTGTCCGGTGCCTCCAGTTGGACGGAGGTCACCGGCTCGGTAGGCTTGCTCCTCTTGGAAGGAGGCTGCCTACCGGAGTCCGGAACCGTTGAAGGTTCCGCCGCGGTGTCCGACTCAAAGCCGGACTTGGAGCCCTTGGGGGTTCTATCCCCTTTACGCCTGGAGTCCGGGAGGTTGCCTTGCAGCGCCTCCAGGACCACCTCCTCCTGGCTTGGAACCTGTTGGGACACCACCTCGGCGCTGTCCATAGGGTGGGGGGACGAAGCCGTCGGAAGCGAATTCGCATCCGACTGTCGGATTTCGGGTTCCGGCAGACCCTTGAGGTTCGAACACTGGGGTGCACGCAGAGATTTCTCCTCCTACCTTCCTGCACCCCTCCGCCATGCTAGGATCAAAGCTATGAAAAGAACAACATAAGGGACACAGGGTTTATACTGGTTCGGGCCACCGTTGTGGTGTAATACCCTACTCTAGTGTGTGGCGTGGTGGATTGCCTCTTGGGCTGATGATGATGAACAATACAAGTTAGAACAGCCTCGCGAGGGTCTGTTCTTGGCTGGGGCGATGAACTACTGGGAGGAGTTCAGCCACCTTTCTCTATCTCTCTCTTTCTGCTTGCCACCTCTCTGCTTGTCGAGCCCTTGGAGGAGACTGGGCCGAACCCTTTGCTACGTGGGTGGCCAGTCCTATTTATAGTGGCCCTGGTCCTCTCCCCAAATATTGAGCGGGAAGGGAGCCAACAATGGCGGGCTAATTTGAAGGGAGACAGCAAGTATCAACTATCCTGACAAAAGTAGTCTTCGCCTACGCAAAGCTCTGGTGATGACGCCGTCTTGGGCTCCACGGTGACCTCCGTCTCGTAGTCCTCCTGGTCTTGGTCTCGTTGCACCGAAATGGCAACCTTTGTCTGACGCCTCGGTACTCCGCGGCTGCGCTTGCCCCCTTTGCACCAAGGAGGAAAGGAGGACGTTGTGCGGGCTGGCACCCGCCTGGCAGCCTGAGTCGTCATGGCTTGCGTCACGGGCACCTCACGAGGTACCCCACCTTGATCTCTCCGCCTCCTTGTGAGCCAGCCTGACGAGGCCGTGCCTGAGGAAGCTCTGTGTCGTCCGCCCCGTGAGGCTTGGCCCCTCACGAGGGTCTTGAGTTTGTGTTGGTCAAGATGGGCCATGCTGGGCCCCCCTTTGAGCCACGCCGCAGGCCGCAGGCATGCAAGTCTGGGGACCCCCGTTCCCAGAACACCGACAGTAGCCCCCGGGCCCAAGCCGTGCCCGGACTTGGCTGTGCAGGGAGGCGGAAGGGCAAGAGCGAAGCGCCGCGGACCCTAACAGCCTGCGGCCTTGGGCGCCGTGTGGCGGTTGACTGGACGTGGGCGCCTTAGCAGCCGCGCGAGTTGATAAGGGAGTGGCGTCCGCCTATGCCCTTCTTCTTGCTCCCCCGGTTGCTGTTCAGATCCCCTTTCCTGCGCTTCTCCTTCCTTCCTCCAAAATATCCAGATCTGCTCTGACCGTGCGACCCAGGAAGCCATGGCGCCTCGCCAGCCCCCGGTCGTAGCTTGGTACTCGTCTGCCCTGGACCCCCCGAACGTGTTGGAGGCGGGCCTTGCCCGGTTGCGCCGGATAGCAATGGCGCGAGGCATCGATGGGGCGAAGGTGTTCAAGGCCGGCTCCGCCACCCCTGAGGGTCAGGGGAGCACCTTCTATCCACTCTTCGTAAGTGCCATTGTTGCTGGCCTGGTGCCCCCCTTCTCCGAGTTCTTCTTCTATGTCCTCCGCCATTACAAGCTGCAGGCTCTGCATCTCCATCCCAACTTCGTCCTTCTCCTCGCGATCTTTGCTTATTATTGCGAGGCCCATGTTGGGGTGCAGCCCTCAGTGGCCTTGCTGCGCCACTACTTCTCCCTCCGGACCTCTCGCGGTCCTGCTTCCACGTGCGCGAGCTTCGTCGCGTACGGTGGCGCCATTGCCATCTCGAACTCTGGGAAGAGGATTGAGGGCTTCATGAGCAAGTGGGTCTTGGTAGACATTGAGCACATCCACCCTCGGCTGATCTTGCCCACCGAGCAGCCCATGAGCTCCAGCAACTGGGGTCGAGCGGAGCTCACGGATCCCCGCGGGAAGATGGTGTTGGAGAAGATGGACACAGATCTGAGGCCGGCCGACATGGCGGCGGTGAAGCTGACAGGCGCGTCGTTGCTGAGGGAGTTCCTGGAGCACCAGCTGGCTCCGCTTCGGCAGTACTCGCTTCCAATGTGGAGGCCCTGTCCGAGCCCCGCGGCCTGGGCCGACGGAGACTTGGCTGCGGTTCTCCAATCTCTGGTCGGGGGCAATGTGGCGAGGTTGGAGGGCGCTCCTACACCCTTGTTCCTCCGCGACGACTGGGAGCGGGTAGTGAAGTCCATGCTCGTCTTCAACGGGGAAGGGCCCGTGCCCCTGGAGGCTCCTGAGGGACCGGTGGACGTGCCCTCCGGCGATTCCAGCGAAGAGGAAGAAGGAGGGGAGCACGGAAAAGGGCCTGACTCCGAGGTGACTTACGGAGAGTCGAGGGCTCCCCTCCCCCGGCGCAGGTCCCGTGTTCTCCGCCTCTCTCCGAACGATGACGACGAGGATGACGACGAAGACGACGATGAGCAGGACGGCGGGAGCCCGCCCCCGATCCCGAAGAAGGACAGGACCGGGCTGATCTCCCGCGGGTCTCCCCCGGCCCCGGGGCGAACCGCAGACGCACCTTCCGCCTCCAAGCTTCCTGAGTTTGACCCTTCCAGCCGGCTTTCAGGCTTCAAATTTGGTCGGAGGCTGCTTGAGCTCACTGGCGACGACCCGTAAGCATTCGATTCTTGTCTTTATCTCTTGCTCTGCTTCTGAGGCTTGACGTCCGCATCTTTGGATAGGTTGGCGCCCGTAGCAAAGAAGTCAAAGGGGGCTCCTGAGGTTTCATTCGTGACAGCGCCCCTGAAGGAAGGTGACCGCGACGCACAAGCTTCTCCCTCCCGGTCATCCTCGCGGGGCCTGACTGAGCCGGTTGGGGCGAGCTCAGCCCCCACGGCCCAAGTGGCTCCCTAGGTGCTCCCGTCTGCCACCACCGCTATAGTTGTCGGGGCGCGGCAGACTCTGCCTCAGGATGCTGCGGCCGTGCTACCGCCTTCTCCTCCTACTCCACCGGCTGCTATCTCCCCGACTCCTTCCGCCGTTCTGGACCGCGCTGTTGCTGAGCTGGACCGGCTACGGCAGGATCTTCTTGGCGCTGACCCTCGCCTGGTGGCCGGGCGCTTGGAGCTGGTTTCTGGATGGGTTCGCTCCGACGCTTCGATTCGGGCGGCGCTGGTCCAGGCCTCGACGGCATGCGACGAGGAGAAGCAGGCCGTCCTTGAGGCGAAGGCTACTCGCGATGCAGCCCTGGGAGAGGTGGTCGACATTCGTGGTCGCTACAAGGTGCTGGAGGACGAGCTGCAGGGCCTGCGGGATCAGCTCACGAAAGAGGTTCGCCTTCGCCAAGAGCAGGAAGAAGGCGTGAAGGCTCGCGAGGCGGCCGTCGAGGGCCGGGAGGCCAAGCTCAAGATACACCGCGACCACCTAGGCGCGCTGGAGCAGGAATTGGGGGCGAGGAAGGCCGAGTTGGACGGCAAGGCCCTGGTCCTCGCCGAAGACCGCGCGGCCTTCACGGAGCTGGAGGCGAAGGCTCGCTCCTCGCTGAGGACGCTTTATGACAGCAGCCTAGAGAGCCCGCCAAGCTGCTTCCCTTCTTGGTCCACGCTCTTGAAGATGTCGCCCTTGGCCTCGGCCCCACGGCCGAGGCCGAGGCGCATGTTCTGTCTTCTGCAGCACTGATGCGGGTTCTCACCCACATCCACCTTCGCGATCCTGGGTTCGACCATGACAGCCTGCTGGAGCCCGTGAGTGGCAAGCGTGCGGTGGCTGCTGCCGAGGCCGTGAAGAGTCGCGCCGAGGCTCTGCTGGGGAAGTTCCGGGCCTTCAGCACCAAGCTGAAGCAAGGCGCTGTCGACCCCGCTGCTCCGTGAGGCGAACCCACGCCGCGCTGCTCCCCCGCCGCCAAGTGACTCCATCGTGGCTCCTGTCCTGCTTTTGACTCCTGCACATGTATCATGCCTCGGGGAGGCGTTTAAACTTGCGCCTGATATTAGGATAACAGTGTGGACTGTAATATTTACTTTCGAATTCCTTTTTGTGCTTTCCCTTCCTACTTGCTTACATTCTACGCCGGCAGAGCCCAGCCCCGCGCGTACCTCACCCAGCAATAGCCCCGACCGGAAACCAGGACGGGACCAAGGAGTGAGGGGCTACGTGACAAGTTAGGCTCCTGAGTCGCGATGCTCAGGAGTCCCCCTTGGCGCACGAACAGCAAGTAGGGAGGTGTGATGTGGGTGGATCAACCGTTCTACGTCTGCAGAGCCCGGCCACGCGCGTACCTCACCCAGCAATAGCCCCGACCGGAAACCAGGACGGGACCAAAGGAGTGAGGGGCTACGTGACCAGTTAGGCTCCTGAGTCGCAATGCTCAGGAGTCCCCCTTGACGCTCAAACGGCCTTCATACCTTGGCTCCGCTCGAGGAGAGGCGCGCGACGAACCAGGCCCGTGGGGAACTGGCTGGGCGGCGTGCGTCTGGGCGTGACCCTGGCGCAGCCCCCGTGCCCAGACCCCTCGCGCGGCACTCCCGAGGGGAGGCGTTGCGATGAGGCTAGACACTGAGCACTGGGCTCCCTGAGGTTGATGCGGCCCGGAGGCCACCCTCAGTTGTTTATCACCAGCGCGGAGCATAGCGCTTTCGTATGAGTACGGGCATAGCCGCTCCTTGGCAGTGTCGTCAGCCAGCGCGGAGCATGGTGCTTCCACTGGTGCGTGGGAGGGGGGCCCCCTCCGGGAGGAGCCCCCGGGGAATGTACAGCCCCGCCCTGACACGTGGCTGGCACAGTAGGGCCTGGTGAGGTGTATCTGGGCACCCGTGAGCCAGCGCGGAACTCACGGGGCCCTACCTCTAGGCGGGTTGCGCCTGGCACTGGGCCTTATCTTGTGTTATGTCCCTGCAAGTTCGGTTAGATGCCTGCACTCTACGTCCTCGGGTCCCGGCCCTCGAGCTGGTCTCAGCGGTTGCTGGTATGCCAGGTCGCGATGTTGTGGGCAAGGCCAGAGGGTGAGGGCTGGAGAGCCAGTAAGAGCCCTGAGTCGCGATGCTCAGGTACCCCCCCTTTAACGTGCATGTGGTCAACATGGAGAAGAGGAGGCACCGCGGACCGGCATCAAATAATCAAGCATGGCAGTTCTACGCATAATCAGAAATGAACGCAAATGGGGTACATGCCGCTAAGCCTGGCCCGAGCGGCTTGGGGATCATGCAGCCCGAGGGGCGCCCCCAACAAGGTAAGCTAACGACGCGAAATAAAAGGGATACACACCGCAGGGACGGACCCACGCGGCCTGGGAATAATGCAGCCCTGGGAGTGCTCCCAGCCGGAAGTGAAACTTGAAAGATGTCACCTGATGACACTGAAAACAAAGGGGTGTTGGTGTAGCCGGCTCGGTGGGCTGCGGAAGCCGATCCTCATGAGCCCCCAGGCCTAGGGGCCTCGGGAGGCTCCGGAGGCGCTGGCGGTTCCTCGCAGGCCATCTTCATCTCTGCCAGGGCTGCGGAGCACCTGGCCTCTTGCGCCTCCGCGATGCCCCTCATGAGGCACTGGTACGCGTTAGCCGCGCTCGGCAAGCTGTAAGGCATGCGAACGTAGCTGTGGGGTGGACCTCCGCAGCGCCCCACTCGCGAGGGCGAGAGGCGCTCCAGGGAGGCGACTTGGTGGAGCCCTGGTACGTCGACGCAAACGCGCAGCCCGCCATCCTCGCCTGGATGGGGAGCCACTGCTGGTAGGCGGCAGGCACCTCTCATGACTCTGGACTCCTGTAGCTCCTGAACGGCCTTGCTGACGAACTCCTGTGGGTCTGGATCTCGTTGCATTGCTCCTTCTTGAGGGAAACGTGCTCCGAAACACGCCTCCGTGTGGTGCCCCAGCGCCTCCCTCGTGACCCTTGCTAGGTCGGTGGCCCTCCAGGCGAGAGCCCCCGAGCCCTGCCTGAGGAGGGCGCCGGCCGCGCTTTCCTATGCAATGGAAGGAGGTTTCCCCTGGGCAGGCACGGGCCCAGAGGGGCCCACCTCCTGAGGGGCCAGGCCGGACAATGTCTTCTTCTTCTTGGGGGTGGCCTCGGGAAGCCTCCTGCTTCTGCGATCTGGGTCCTCCAGTGATGCGGCCTGAAAGGCTCGCTCCAGGGAACACACTGCGTCCTTCTCTTCACAGGGCACCATGATGACTCCGCCGCTTCCTGGCATCTTGAGGACGTTGTAGCTGTGGTGACTCATGGCCATGAACTTGGCCAACGCCGGGTACCCGAGGATGGCGTTGTACGGCATGCGGATGTGAGCGATGTCGAAGTCGATGAGCTCGGTGTGGTAGTTGTCGCGTGCCCCGAAGGTGACAGGGAGGCGGACCTGCCCGATCGGGACCGTGGAGCCGTCGGTGATATCAGAGAAGGGCTTGGTTGGCTGAAGCTAGTTGTAGGGCACTTGGAGGTTGTTGAACGTCTCCACGGACAGGACGTTGAGCCCTGCCCCGCCATCAATGAGGGTCTTGGTGACCACCATGTTAATGATGATTGGGGAACAAAGCATCGGGAGGACTTCGGTTGTAGCCGCACACTTGAGTTGATCTGCTGAGCTGAAGGTGATGGCACACGCCGACCACCTGAGAGGGCACGTGGCTTCGAGCCTGGGGAGGGCTGCATTCACTTCACGGGCGAACTGCTTGAAGATGCGCTGAGAGGCTAGGGCCTGAGCTCCGCCCAGGATGCAGGCGATCGCGCGCGGCTCCTGTAAGCCCCCAGCCTCCTCGTCCTGGTGGCGGTCCTCATTTCTCCTTGGCTACAGCGGCAGCGGTGGGAGGCCTGCATTGCCTTGTGGGCGATCCTCACGAGGCTGACCCCTCCAGCCTCCCTTGCGAGGTGGGTCTTGCCAGCGATCCTCACGAGGTTGGTCGCGCCACCCCTGGCGCGGGCCACGGTCTTCCTAGCGCCCTACGTTCCTTCCTCCTCCTCGGCCGTATCCCCGGTCACCACGGTCAGGGCGACGGCCGATCCTTCCTTCACGCGCGGCTCGGAGTTCTTGGCATTCGCTGGTGTTGTGGGTGTGGAGGTCGTGGTACACACAGTACCGGCTGCCCTTGGGAGGTTCGGGCTGATCTCTGCCCCGCTTGGTGTCTGGTTCTGCCGCGAGCACGGCAGCCCCCTTGCGCTTCACTTCCTTGGCCTTGAGTTTCTTCTCTTCTGGGTCTGCGGCAGGCAGCTCAAGGAGGGAGAGACGCCCTTCCTCAGCCCTGGCCACTTGTTCGCCAAGTTGAACAGCTCAAAAGAAGTGGACAGGTCTTCATGCATCGCCAGCTCCTCCTTCATCTTGACGTCGCCCACGCCGTCGGAGAAGGCTGAGATGATGGCCTCTTCAGTCACCTTGGGAATCTTGAGGCGTGCGTTGTTGAAGCGCTGGATGTACTTCTGCAGGGTCTCCCGGGTTGTTGCTTGATGCGGTGCATGTCGCTCACGGCGGGTGGCCGGTCGCGAGTACCTTGGAAGTTGGCGATGAAGCGGGTGCGCATCTCTTCCCAGGAGGAGATTGTGCCTGGAGCCAGGTTCGGGAGCCAGGTGCGGGCCCCGTCCTTGAGCGCCATGGGAAACCAGTTCACCATGACCTTCTTGTCTCCGTTGGCAGCTTTGATGCCCAGCTCGTAGAGCTGGAGGAACTCCGCAGGGTCGGCCGTGCCGTCGTAGCGAGGAGGCAGGTCCGGCTTGAACTTGCCTGGCCACACGACGCTGCGCAGCTCGGTGGTGTAGGCGCGGCAGCCTGCTGTGGCCACGGGAGGCCTTGGGTGATGGAGAGCCTGGTCCTGCATGTCCCCACGTGCCGCAGCAGGAGGATGGTCGCGACGTGCTGGAGCAGGGAGTGGCTGGGCAGCTTCTGGCGGGCGAGGGACTTCTTGGCAGCTCTGCTCTTGCCGCGCTGGCACCTGACGGAGCAGGTTCCGCCCAGGGGCCACGCGTCTTGGAGCCGGGGCGAGTGAGGGAGTCACGGTGCGGCCGTCTTGGCGCACGGATGGATGCTGAGACGATGCTTGCTGCTCGTCCCCCGCCGGGCCGGTGGCGGCGTTGACGGCAGGTGACGGCGAACGGCGAGGACGCCTGCCGACAGGGGCTGTCTGGGCGACGCGGGAAGCGAGGGCGGCCCGACGCTCCGCGCGGGCCCGACGTGCATCAGACATGAGCGTGATGGTCAGAGGACAGCGGAGCGGTGGAAGACGAATTCTGGCGCACCCCTACCTGGCGCGCCAAATGTGGGATTTCGGGTTCCGACAGAACCTTGAGGTTCGAACACTAGGGCGCGCGCGGAGATTTCGCCTCCTACCTTCCTGCACCCCTCCGCCACGCTAGGATCAAAGCTATGAAAAGAACAACATAAGGGACACAGGGTTTATACTGGTTCGGGCCACCGTTGTGGTGTAATACCCTACTCCAGTGTGTGGTGTGGTGGATTGCCTCTTGGGCTGATGATGATGAACAATACAAGGGAGAACAGCCTCGCGAGGGTCTGTTCTTGGCTGGGGCGATGAACTGATGGGAGGAGTTCAGCCACCTTTCTCTATCTCTCTCTTTCTGCTTGCCACCTCTCTGCTTGTCGAGCCCTTGGAGGAGACTGGGCCGAACCCTTTGCTACGTGGGTGGCTGGTCCTATTTATAGTGGCCCTGGTCCTCTCCCCAAATATTGAGCGGGTAGGGAGCCAACAATGGCGGGCTAATTTGAAGGGGGACAGCAAGTATCAACTATCCTGACAAAAGTAGTCTTCGCCTGCGCAAAGCTCTGGTGATGACGCCGTCTTGGGCTCCACGGTGACCTCCGTCTCGTAGTCCTCCTGGTCTTCGTCTCGTTGCACCGAAATGGCAACCTTTGCCTGATGCCTCGGTACTCCGCAGCTGCGCTTGCCCCCTTTGCACCAAAGAGGAAAGGAGGACGTTGTGCGGGCTGGCACCCGCCTGGCGCCCTGAGTCGTCATGGCTTGCGTCACGGGCACCTCATGAGGTACCCCGCCTTGATCTCTCTGCCTCCTCGTGAGCCAGCCTGACGAGGCCGTGCCTGAGGAAGCTCCGTGTCATCCGCCCCGCGAGGCTTGGCCCCTCGCGAGGGTCTTGAGTTTGTGTTGGTGAAGATGGGCCATGCTGGGCCCCCCTTTGAGCCACGCCGCAGGCCGCAGGCAGGCAAGTCTGGGGACCCCCGTTCCCAGAACATCGACACCGACGAATCCAGGGAGCCACTCGATGACTCGTCGAGCCCGGCCTTGGGCGGACTGCACAATCATGTTCGATGTAAGGAAAAATAGTGCAATGGCGGAATACTATGAATCACTTTGGTATCCGAATACTTACGATCTCGCCACGGGCTTGGCCCTGTGCGGCTACTCCTCTTCGCCGTCGTCGGCGTTGGTGCAGTAGTCCGGAGGAGGGGTCTTCCCCCTATTGGACCCTTCGGCCTCCCCGGTTGGGGCGGCCTTCCTTTTCTTCCCTCCCCCCGCTGGAGGGGGAGAGGTCTCTTCTTCCTCCTCCTCGTCTTCATGGGAGGAGTGCGCCTTGGAGTCGTCGGATGATAAATCCGTCACCTCCGAGCGACCGGCACTCTTTCGAGTCCCCGTGGCCTTCTTCTTGGCGTTCTTCTCCGGCACCACGTAGGGTGCTGGAACCAGCAGCTTCGCCAAGCGAGCGTCCGCTGGGCCTTCCGGCAAAGGAGTCGGACATTTGATCTATCCGGACGTCTCCTGCCAATCCTGTCAAAGGTAAGGGAGCTTAGATCCCGCATGGAGTCAAACTATGAAAAACTAATACCCTGTAAAAGGTAAAAGCAGCTTACCGCACAAGCGTGACGCTGCGTGCTGAATCCGCGATCCTCGGTAGCGGATGCGGGGGCCTCGGCGCCCTTGAAAAGCACCTTCCAGGCATCTTCGTACGTCGTGTCGAAGAGCCTGCTCAGAGTTCGGTGGCGCGCCGGGTCGAACTCCCACAGGTTGAAAGCCCATTGTTGACACGGGAGGATCCGGCGGATGAGCATAACCCGGACTACGTTGACAAGTTTGAGCTTCCTGTCCACCAGGGTTTGGACGCATGTTTGGAGTCCGGTCAGCTCTCCTTTTTTACCCCACGACAGGCCCGTCTCTTTCCAGGAGGCGAGCCGCGTAGGGGGTCTGGATCGGAACTTGGGGGCTGCGGCCCATTCAGGGTCACGCGGCTCGGTGATGTAAAACCACCCCGATTGCCACCCCTTTAGGGACTCCACGAAGGAGCCCTCGAACCATAGGACGTTGGGCATCTTGCCCACCATGGCGCCTCCGCACTCCGCTTGGGTGCCGCGCACCACCTTCGGCTTGACATTGAAAGTCTTGAGCCATAGGCCGAAATGGGGGCGGATGCGGAAGAAAGCCTCGCACACGACGATAAACGCCGAGATGTTGAGGACAAAGTTCGGGGCCAGATCGTGGAAATCCAGGCCATAGTAGAACATGAGCCCCCAGACAAATGGGTGGAGAGGGAAGCCCAGTCCACGGAGGAAATGGGGGAGGAACACCACCCTCTCATGGGGCCTAGGGGTGGGGATGAGCTGCCCCTCTTTGGGAAGCCGGTGCGCAATGTCGTTAGACAAGTATCCGGCCTTCCTCAGTCTTTTGATATGTCCCTCCGTGACAGAGGAGACCATCCACTTGCCTCCCGCTCCGGACATGGCTGGAGAAGGTTGAGATGGGGTTTGCGGACTTGGGCGCTGGAGCTCGAGTGCGCGGAAATGGATAGGCAAAGGAGGAAGAAGGCATGGATGAAAAGGTGGATCCTTATCCCCTTATATGGGCGGACGCGACTATGCACCCCCACCAGCCTGGTAAAACTCGCTTATCTCCCAAGCGCCATAGTCAATGGCGCGGTTGGGTTACCCACACCCGTATTGATGAGAATCCCGGAATAAGGGGACGATCTCTGCTTTAACAAGACGTGCCAAGGAAACCGCCTCACTAAACGCGCTAAGGTGGGACAGTAAAACGATTCGAATAAAGACTTGGCGGTGGTGTGATGTCACGCTACGGAATACGTCAGCAGATTAGATTTGTGTAAATATTATTCTCTCTATGGCAATATGTGGAAACTTATTTTGCACAGCCGGACACTACATTTGTGTTCAAAATCTTCTATGAAGTACTTGGAGGAGGAACCCGCCTTGCAATGCCGAAGACAATCTGCGCGCCGGACTCGTCGTCATTGAAGCCGGGTTCAGGGGCTACTGAGGGAGTCCTGGATTAGGGGGTGTCCGGATAGCCCGACTATACCTTCGGCCGGACTCCTGGACTATGAAGATACAAGATTGAAGACTTCGTCCCGTGTCCGGAAGGGACTTTCCTTGGCGTGGAAGGCAAGCTTGGCGATGCAGATATGTAGATCTCCTAACATTGTAACCGACTCTGTGTAACCCTAGCCCTCTCCGGTGTCTATATAAACCGGAGAGTTTTAGTCCGTAGGACGAACAACAATCATATCATAGGCTAGCTTCTAGGGTTTAGCCTCTCTGATCTCGTGCTAGATCTACTCTTGTACTACCCATATCATCAATATTAATCAAGCAGGACGTAGGGTTTTACCTCCATCAAGAGGGCCTGAACCTGGGTAAAACATCGTGTCCCCTGCCTCTTGTTACCATCCGGCCTAGACGCACAGTTCGGGACCCCCTACCCAAGATCCGCCGGTTTTGACACCGACAGAGATCAATGTCTTCGAAGTTGACGGTGCGGTCAGGAGTCTTGAAACACTTGCGGAGTTGAGAGACATGAAACACGTCGTGCACATTTGCAAAGTTGGGAGGAAGCTCAAGTTGATAGGCGAGATCGCCTCTTATGCTGATGATCTTGAAAGGACCCACGTATCTAGGGGCAAGCTTCCCTTTGATACCAAAGCGACGAGTACCTTCCATTGGAGAGACGTGGAGGTAGACATGGTCTCCGATCTCAAAAGCCAAGTCACAATGCTTGATATAATAGTAATTCTTCTGGCGTGATTGCGCGGCTTTGAGATTATCGCGAATGACTTTGCACATTTCTTCAGCCTCTGTGATCAAGTCATTTCCAAGAAGTTGACGTTCACTAGTCTCTGAACAGTTAAGAGGAGTACGACACTTCCTACCATAGAAAATCTCGAAAGGGGCCTTGCCTGAACTCGCTTGTAAGCTATTGTTGTAGGAGAAATCGGCGTATGGAATACAATCTTCCCACTTCATACCGAAGGAGATGACGCAAGCCCTGAGCATATCTTCAAGAATCTGATTTACTCGCTCGACTTGGCCACTAGTTTGAGGATGAAAAGTTGTGCTGAAGCGAATGTTGGTGCCCATGGCCTTTTGAAAAGAATCCCAGAACTTAGAGGTAAAGATGCTGCCACAATCTGAAGATATCAACTGCGGAATGCCGTGCAGAGAGACAATCCTGGAGGTATATAGCTCTGCCAACTGAGCTACTGTGATAGATTCTTTGATAGGAAGGAAATGAGCCACTTTAGTGAGTTTGTCGATGACAACGAATATAGCATCATTGCCACGCTTGGACTTTGGAAATCCAGTCACGAAGTCCATCTCAATATGGTCAAACTTCCATTTGGAATGGCAAGAGGTTGGAGGAGACCAGCTGGTCGTTGGTGTTCTGCTTTCACTCTTCTACAGACATCACATTCGTTCATGAACTAACCAATCTCACGCTTCATTCGAGTCCACCAATACGACTGCTTGACGTCATGGTACATCTTTTTACTTCCAGGGTGGATAGAGAGGAGTGAATTGTGAGCCTCGTTCATAATGACTTTACGAAGAACACCTTTAGGCACAACAATGTGATCCTCGAATAATAGAGTATCCTTGTCATCAAGACGATAGCACTTGTACTTGGGTTGACTCTTGGCAATCCCAATCTTCACCTTCTTCACCATAGCATCAAGAAGTTGAGCCTCGCGAATCTGATCTTCCAAAGTAGGAGAGACTTGGAGGTTGGCAAGGAAACCTTGCGGAACAACTTGAAGGTTGAGTTTGCGGAAAGCTTCACAAAGATCGGGTTGGTAAGGCTTGAGAATCAAACTGTTGCAATAAGCCTTCCTGCTCAATGTGTCAGCAATTACATTGGCCTTTCCTGGAGTATATTCGATACTCGGATTATACTCTTGGATCATCTCGACCCAACGAGTCCGCCTGAAGTTGAGATTAGGCTGAGTGAAGATGTACTTGAGACTCTTATGATCAGTGAAGATGTCCACTTTTCTTCCCAATAAGAGATGTCTCCAAGTTAAAAGAGCATGGACAACTGCCGCCAACTCGAGGTCATGAGTGGGGTAGTTCTTTTCATTGGGCTTCAACTGGCGAGAGGTATAGGCCGCAACTTTCTTCTCTTGCATCAACACTGCAACAAGACCTTGAAGGGAAGCATCACAGAAGAGCTCAAACGGTTTGGATTCATCAGGAGGAGTCAGAACTGGAGCAGTGACTAACTTCTCTTTCAGGGTGTTGAAAGCGATGTCACATTCAGGAGACCAGACATACTTCACATGCTTTTGGAGAAGGTTGGAAAGAGGCTTCGTGATCTTTGAGAAGTTCTCAACGAACCTTCGACAATAGCTTGCGAGCACAAGGAAGCTGCGAAGTTGCTTCACATTCTGAGGTAGTTCCCAATTCACAATTGCAGACTCCTTCTCAGGATTAACCGCTATGCCCTTGGCAGAGATAATATGCCCAAGGTAGAGAACCTCATCGAGCCAAAACTCGCACTTTGAAAACTTCGCATAGAACTGATGTTCTCTGAGTTTATCCAGCACCAAACGCAAGTGCTTGGCATGATCCTCCTTGTTCTTGGAAAAGACCAAAATGTCATCGAGGTAGACCAAGATGAAGTCATTTGTGTAGGCGTTGAAGATGAAGTTCATCATGCGAGAGAATGTTGGCGGAGCATTGGCGAGGCCAAAAGACATGACAGTGTATTCATATGAACCATAGCTTGTTTTGAATGCTATCTTGGGGATATCTTGTTCATGAATGTGAATCTGATGATAGCCCATACGGAGATCAAGCTTGGAGAGTACTTGAGCACCTTTGAGTTGTTCAAACAGCTCATTGATGTTGGGAAGTAGGTACTTGTTCTTTATGGTCTTCTTGTTCAATGGACGGTAGTCGACACAAAGTTAGTCCATTCCATCCTTCTTCTTGACGAAAAGAACTCCACAACCCCATGGAGAAGAACTTGGTCGGATGAGGCCCATACGCTCTTGAATATCGAGTTGCTTCTTCAGCTCCTTCAACTCTTCAGGTCCAAGCTTGTAAGGAGGTTTGCAAATAGGTTCCGTGCCAGGCTCAAGATCGATGACGAATTCAACTGGCCAGTGCGGAGGCATTCCTGGAAGCTCTTCTGGAAAGACGTCTTGATATTCGCAAATGACCAGAATCTGAGAGATGGCATCCAGCTCACCCTTCTCATTGAGAGAAAATAGTCGAATGGTATCATCACGAGCAGCAAAGACGATAACATCCTCAGACGAACATGTCAATTGAATTTATCTGGCAGCACAATCAAGGTGAGCCTTATGCTTAGAAAGCCAATCCATTCCGAGAATAAGATCAATATCCGAGTTACCAAGGACCACTGGAGAGGATAGAAACTTATAGTCGCCCAACGTGATAGAGACATCCGGAGCAACCAAACTAGAAGTCAAAAGCTTGCCGGCAGAAACAACTTGCATGACTTTGGGCATAACCTTAGTGTCAACATTGTGCTTTGATGCAAATGGGAATGACACAAAAGAATGCGATGCACCAGTATCAAAAAGTACTTTTGCAGGATAATCGTTAACAGGGAGGTTACCCATGATGACATCTGACGAGTCCTCTGCCTGAGCTGCATTCATCATGTTGACCTTGGCGTACTTGGGGTTATGCTTGACCACTACGGTACTAGTAGATCTCACAGGAGGAGGAGGAAGACGCCTCTGATTGAAGCATTTGTTGGTATAGTGACCCTTTTGCTGACACTTGTTGCACGTGACCTCCGAGAGCGGACGGTGATACAGAGCACTTGATCTTGGAGCATGAGACGAAGTCTTGTTCTGAAAGCCTGGGTTGGGTGGGTGGGAAGATCCATTGCCACCTTTGCTCTTCTTCTGATAAGGCTGATGGAACGGAGGAGGAGGTGGCAACCAATACTTTTGCTGCTTAGCCACTTGAGTTGAGGAAGAAGGAGGTGCATCTCTGACTCGCTTCTTGGAAGCATTGCACTTCAGCTGAGCAGTCTCTTGTTTCAGTGCCATGTTGTAAAACTCATCGTACTTCTCAGGCTCGAAAAGCACGAGAGCAAGTTGGAGATCTTCTCTGAGGCCACCTCTGAACTGGTAAATCATGCTCTTCTCGTCGGGGACGTCCTGATTGGCGAAACGAGCGAGCTTCTGGAACATGCTGTTATACTAGTAAACAGACAAGCTGCCTTGCTTCAGGTTGCGGAATTCCTCACGCTTGCTCTCAACAACACTCTGAGGAATGTGGTGAGCTTTGAAGTCTTGACGGAATTCATCCCAGGTAATCATATGGCCTCCTCTGGAATCTTTGTATTGCTAAAACCATTTTGCAGCTTGGTCTTTGAGTTGGAACGAAGCAAACTTGACAAAGTCCTTAGGCCTCACGTTGTTGCACTCGAAATGCTTGCAGATATCCATGAGCCAATCATCAGCGTCTGTTGCCTCAACACGGTTGCTGAAGGTCTTTGGCTGGTTAGCGAGGAACTGGTTGAGTGTAGCAAACTGATTCTGATTGTTGCCATGGCCATGATTCTCTTGGTTGCGCTCTTGCAAGATTTGCAAAAGTATCTACGTGTTTGCATTGGTAGCGGCCATCACAGCTTGCCATGCCTCCAGAGGTGGAGGTGGTGGTGGCGGATCAGGATTCGGAGTCGTGCGCGTTGGAGGAGCCATCCTGGAGAGGGTGACATCCGTTAGCATCTTGACAGACATATAATGAAGCTGGATCAAATGGATCGAAATTGCAACACATAGTCTTAACATCTGAACAAAATGAACGAATGCATTCCAATTGAAATTGTCACATTTCCATAAATTGAGAAGCCACTTAGATAGAGATAGAAGAATAAAACAACAAGGTATGGACATGAACAAATACTTGGTGAGGATTACCCAATCACAAACCAAATATCCACGGAAGAAATGCTAGAGCTACAAGAATTCCCACCTATGAAACTCCCGAACCTTTCCGATTATGTAATCAGTTGTTGGGGATACAGGGGAAGCATAATATCTCACCCAAAGCTAGCAAATCCTACATCCAGCTGTATCCATCCTTCAACACATAACCAAGTAACCTTTGGAAATCATTTACCTCAACCTTCGAAAAGCATCTGTTATACGAGTTAGGGCAATACTCCCGAACTCCCTCCCTAGTACTGGGTGGCGTCGAGGTTATCTCACCAACAGCTGCATAAAAGAGATTTTCGATGTCGGAGAAACTCAGGTATTCCAGAATTGCAACGATAAAATTGTGACGACAACACCTCGGAGCTCAACTCCCCGGGACACTGCCACAACCCCTAAATGTCAAGAGGCACCAAGAACAATGTTCTCGTCACAAAACCATCGGAACGATTCTAAGATACCCGCGTGATCCTAAAAAAAATTTAGTGAAATTTGGGAAGAGAAGAGTCAAAACTCTACGTCAGGATGCCTCACCAGAGTGACGAAGGGACTGAGGAGTAAAAAGAAGTCCTACTCTCCGATATATATAATCCTAAATGACTCAAAACATTTTTCTAGACTCAACAACGCTAACGATTCGATCAAGCAGGGGTCTCCTAAGGTCAGGGAAGGCTCTGATTACCAACTTGTAACGCCCTTGATGCGGCTATATCTCCTACGTGTCGAAGCATGTCTAAGAGGCATAACCGCATTGAAAGCAATGTCGCAAGTGAGGTAATCTTCACAACAACCCATGCAATAAATAAAGGAAAAGATACATAGTTGGCTTACACTCGCCATGTCACACAAATAACATAAATAAGATTACATTCATCCAAATACACTCAAGGTCCGACTACGGAACCAAAATAAAGATAAACCCCAAATGCAACATAGTCCTGGATCGCCCCAACTGGGCACCACTACTGATCATCTGGTAAACACACATAGTATCGTCCTGAGTCTTCATCGAACTCCCACTTGAGCTCAGTTGGATCTACTGGAATGGTATCGTCGGTCCCTGCATCTGGTTTGGGAAGTAATCTGTGAGTCATGGGTACTCAGCAATCTCACCCCCTCGCGATCAAGACTATTTAAGCTTATAGGAAGGGTAAAAGTATGAGGTGGAGCTGCAACAAGCGACTAGCATATTTGGTGGCTAACATATGCAAATGAGAGCGAGAAGAGAAGGCAAAGGCACGGTCGAACAACTACGATCAAGAAGTGATCCTAGAACAACCTACGTCAAAACATAACTCCAACACCGTGTTCACTTCCCGGACCCCGCCGAGAAGAGACCATCACGGCTACACACTCTGTTGATTCATTTTAATTGAGTTTAGTTTAAGGTTGTCTACAACCGAACATTAACAAATTCCCATCTGCCCATAACCACGGGCACGGCTTTCGAAAGTTCAAATCCCTGCAGGGGTGTCCCAACTTAGCCCATCACAAGCTCTCACGGTCAATGAAGGATATTCCTTCTCCCAAGACAATCCGATCAGACTCGCCATCCCGGTTACAAGACATCTCGACAATGGTAAAACAAGTCCTGCAACACCGCCCGAATGTGCCGACAAATCCCGATAGGAGCTACTCATATCTCATTCTCAGGGCACACTCAGATGAGACATCCTACGAGTAAAACCAACCCTCAATTTGCCCCGAGGTGGCCCTGCAGTCTACTCGATCGGACCAACACTCAGAGGAGCACTCGCCTAGGGGGTTTAAATAAAGATGACCCTCGGGCTCTGGAAACCCAAGGGAAAAGAGGCTAGGTGGCAAATGGTAAAACCAATGTTGGGCATTACTGGAGGAGTTTTATTCAAGGCGAACTGTCAAGGGGTTCCCATTATAACCCAACCGTGTAAGGAATGCAAAATCAAGGAACATAACACCGGTATGACGGAAACTAGGGCGGCAAGAGTGGAACAAAACACCAGGCATAAGGCCGAGCCTTCCACCCTTTACCAATTATATAGGTGCATTAAGATAAACAAGATAATATGGTGATATCCCAAAAATGAACATGTTCCAACAAGGAACAAACTCCAATCTTCACCTGCAACTAGCAACGCTATAAGAGGGGCTGAGCAAAGCGGTAACATAGCCAAACAATGGTTTGCTAGGACATGGTGGGTTCGAGGTTTGACATGGCAATATGGGAGGCATGATAAGCAAGTGGTAGGTATCGTAGCATAAGCATAGCAAAAGAGCGAGCATTTAGCAAGCAAAGATAGAAGTGATTTCGAGGGTATGGTCATCTTGCCTGCAAAGTTCTCTAAGTTGATTTGATCCTCGTAAGCATACTCAACGGGCTCCTCGATCACGTACTCGTCTCCCGGCTCTACCGAAAGCAAAACCACAAGCAAAGGGAGACACAATCAACCACGTGCAATGCACAAACAACATGATGCACAACATGTCATGAGATGCGAGATGCGGTATGCGGTGCATATTCATGACTTGGAGAGGAAAGATTGAACCTGGCCTCAACTTGGAAATCCAAGAGTGCCACTGGAAAGAGGAGTTGATTTCAGTCGAAATCGATATAAAGATGACTGGAATCGGATGCACGGATTGGAAATGACAAGCAAAACAAATATGGCACCGATCTGCGATAAACAGCACGGGACCATCTAAATGCAACAAGAACAACATGCTACAGCACTCTAACATAGCAACAAAAATACATGGAAGGGATCCACTCATGATGCTTGATAAAAGATGAACACTGAGCTACGGCTAATTCACTCAATAGCAGGTTCAAACAAGCATGGCAAAAGTGCAAAAGATATCAGGTTTCAGACTTAGTGAAATTAACAGCATGTCAGGAACTTAACATCAGGAAGCAATGTTCAGAGCACGAAAACTACATGCTACAGGAACATATCATGGCAAAGCAAGGCATGGAATGAAGCTACTCAAAGCATACAACAAAAGTCCCTTACTGACCATAAGCCAAAAGGGATCAGAAAATACAATTGCAACCGTGTGAACATAGCAATTATCGTTAACATATTCAGACTTAGTGGAAAACTGGAACATGGCAAAACAGATATCAAGTAGGCATGTTTACGAGCTCAAGGTGGCCGCGGCAGAGGACGGCGAGGGCAGTGGCGTGATGGTCGGCTGCGGGCGCGAGGGGCGCGGGGCGTCGAGGTCACCGGTGACGAGGCACCCCGCGGTGGCCGGCGAGGTCGAAGGAGTGCGGCGGCGGCTCCGCCGAGCCCGAGGCCCCTGGTAGCACTTTCTACCCCTTCTTCATGAATAGCCTTATCGCTGGGTTGGTTCCCCCCTTCTCTGACTTCTTCTACTTTGTCCTCAGTCACTATAAGATCCACTCCCTCCATCTTCATCCCAACTCCGTCCTTCTCCTGTCGATCTTCGCCTTCTACTACGAGGAGTACGTCGGCGTGATGCCGTCTGTGGCACTGCTGCGCCACTTCTTCTTTCTACGGCTTAAGGAGGGCCCCTACTCAGGGTGCGTTGACTTTGTCGCGGCCAACAAGACCAATGCCATCTTGAAGGCCGGGAAGAAGGTCGAGGGCTTCAGGAGCAAGTGGGTCCTGATGGACGCCAAGCGCGTCCACCCCCGGCTGGTGCTGCCGACGGAGATGCCTATGGCCCACGAGGGATGGTTTATGTGAAGCTCACCAACCCGCGGGCGACGCAGGTGCTAGAGAGGATGACTGCCGACCTGAAGCCCGGCAAATCGAGAACGGCGAAGCTGACGGGGGCCATGATCGCCAAAGATTTCATGACGCAGCGCGTGGCTCCCCTCGAAGCGCGCCCGCGCCCACTGTGGAATCTTGGAGACGAAGGGGACAACCTCCGCCTGCGCCCGGAGCCCCTCTCCGATGAGGAATTGCGCTCGAATCTTTGTTCCTTGGTCAGGGATGACCAAGGGTACCCGCCTGATGGCCTTGTTCCCTTGTACAGCCGCCCAGATGGGGCGAAGGTTGTCGCCGCTCTGCCTGTCTTCGACGAGCATGGGCTCGTGCCGCCTGCGCCCACAAACATCCCAGTGGCGACAACTCCGGTGGTCGTGTCTTCCGGCGAGTCTCGCGAGGAGTGAGAGGAGGAAGAAGAGGGAGATGAGGAGCACGACTCGGAGGCGACCCGTGAAGGGGCGGGGGAGACCTCCCCCTTGCACAAGGCTGACATCCTCCGCACATTTCCTGATGATGATGACGAGGCCAATGTCCCCTGGAAAGGGAGGAGCTGCGCACTACAGGGGGCTCCTCGAGGTCCAAGGTCAGTCCCCGGAGGAAGTCACCGGTCGGGATTCCGACGAGAGGAAGGTTGGTGCCGGTCTCCCGAGATGACGCCCTCGTTCTGCCGCTGCCTGATGCTGCTTCCAACTTGCCTGTTGCCCCCTCTTCTTTGACTGGATCCCTTGCGCCCATGCCTCAGGCTGGGAGGCTCTCAGGCTTCAAGCTCAAGAAGCAGAGGGACTACACCGCAGTGGACCAGTAAGTATCCTTGTCTTGCCTTGTTCCTGCTTCTGCTGCTGCTTCTTGACGCCTTCCGTTGGTTGACTAGGCCGACATCTGCGATGAAGAGGAGGAGGGAGGACACGGTGGTACTGCTCAGGACCAAATCACCTGTAGCAGCCGCACCCTCCTCCGCAGGGAAGGATGGTGGCGGTGCTCGCGCTTGCCCGGCCCGATCGTACTCACGAAACTTGGGGGAACGTCCTCTGGAGGAGGCAGCCCCCAAGGCCCCGCTGGCACCAAAGGCACCGACGTCCAGCTCGGTTGCTGAGGTCCCCAAAGCTCAGGAGCCCTCAGCCTCCCAGGCCATCGTGACGATGTTGCCTCTTCCTTCCTCCGCCACTCTGCTGTCCCCGGATTCTTCCGCCTCCCCCGACATCCTGGAGCGCGCTCTTTCTACACTGACCTTGCTACGAGAGGATCTTCAAGGCACCGCCCGTCGCTTGGTGGCCGGGCACCTGGAGCTGACCTTTGGCTGGCTCCACTCTGACGTGGTCGTCCGGGCGGCGCTGAGCTAGGTTGCGGTGGACTTCGAGAAGGACAAGCAGGCCATCTTCCAAGCTATGGTTGCCCGCGAGGCGGCGCAGAAGGATGCCAGAGCCGCCCAAGATCGCTTTCCAGCTGTTGGAGGCCGAACTGAAGACCATGCGTAGTGAGCGTGCAGATGAAGCTCGGGGCCGCAGGGCGGAGGAGGAGAAGATGAAGGCCCGGGAGGACGCCGTCAGGGGTCGCAACACCGGGCTAGAGCAGTTGGCGGAGGCGTAGGCTGCCGAGCGCAGCCGGCTGGAGAGGCTGGAGTAGAAGGTGGAGGCAGAGAAGGCCGCATGGCTTTCAAGTCCCTCGAGGAGAGGTCTCGCGCGGCGCTGCGGTCACTCTACGAGAAGGGCTTGGAGGAGCCACTGGCTACGGACGACAAGGGCCCCACCCAGCTGCTTCCTTATCTGGTCGAGGCACTTGAGGAAGTCGTGAGCGGTGTCGGCCCCTTGGCAGAGGCAGATGCCCGCATCCTTTCTGAAGGAAATATGCCCTAGAGGAAATAATAAAGTTATTATTTATTTCCTTATATCATGATAAATGTTTATTATTCATGCTAGAATTTTATTAACCGGAAACATAATACATGTGTGAATACATAGACAAACAGAGTGTCACTAGTATGCCTCTACTTGACTAGCTCGTTAATCAAAGATGGTTATGTTTCCTAACCATGGACAAAGAGTTGTTATTTGATTAACGGGATCACATCATTAGGTGAATGATCTGATTGACATGACCCATTCCATTAGCTTAGCACCCGATCGTTTAGTATGTTGCTATTGCTTTCTTCATGACTTATACATGTTCCTATGACTATGAGATTATGCAACTCCCGTTTGCCGGAGGAACACTTTGTGTGCTACCAAACGTCACAATGTAATTGGGTGATTATAAAGGTGCTCTACGGGTGTCTCCAAAGGTACATGTTGGGTTGGCGTATTTCGAGATTAGGATTTGTCACTCCGATTGTCAGAGAGGTATCTCTGGGCCCTCTCGGTAATGCACATCACATAAAGCCATGCAAGCATTGCAACTAATGAGTTAGTTGTGAGATGATGTATTACGGAACGAGTAAAGAGACTTGCCGGTAACGATATTGAACTAGGTATTGAGATACCGACGATCGAATCTCGGGCAAGTAACATACCGATGACAAAGGGAACAACGTATGTTGTTATGCGGTCTGACCGATAAAGATCTTCGTAGAATATGTAGGAGCCAATATGAGCATCCAGGTTCCGCTATTGGTTATTGACCGGAGACATGTCTCGGTCATGTCTACATTGTTCTCGAACCGTAGGGTCCGCACGCTTAAGGTTTCGATGACAGTTATATTATGAGTTTATGAGTTTTAATGTACCGAAGGAGTTCGGAGTCCCAGATGAGATCGGGGACATGACGAGGAGTCTCGAAATGGTCGAGACGTAAAGATCGATATATTGGACGACTATATTCGGACATCGGAAAGGATCCGAGTGATTCGGGTATTTTTCGGAGTACCGGAGAGTTACGGGAATTCGCCGGGGAGTATATGGGCCTTATTGGGCCATACGGGAATAGAGGAGAGAGGCCAAAAGGAAGAAGGCCTGCGCCCCCCCCCCCTCTGGTCCGAATTGGACAAGGGGTGCAGCCCCCTTTTCCTTCTTCCTCTCCCCCTCTTTCCCCTTCTCCTACTCCAACAAGGAAGGAAGGAGTCCTACTCCCGGTGGGAGTAGGACTCCCCTTGGCGCGCCCCCTCCTAGGCCGGCCGCACCCTCCCCCTTGCTCCTTTATATACGGGGGCAGGGGGGCACCTCTAGACACACAAGTTGATCTTCATGATCGTTCCTTAGCCGTGTGCGGTGCCCCCCTCCACCATATTCCACCTCGGTCATATTGTAGCGGTGCTTAGGCGAAGCCCTGCGACGGTAGAACATCAAGATCGTCACCATGCCGTCGTGCTGACGGAACTCCTCCCCGACGCTTTGCTGGATCGGAGCCCGGGGATCGTCATCGAGCTGAACGTGTGCCAAGAACTCGGAGGTGCCGGAGTAACGGTGCTTGGATCGGTCGAACCGTGAAGACGTACGACTACATCAACCACGTTGTGCTAACGCTTCCGTTGTCGATCTACAAGGGTACGTAGATCACACTCTCCCCTCTCGTTGCTATGCATCACCATGATCTTGCGTGTGCGTAGGAAAATTTTGAAATTACTACGTTCCCCAACAGTGGCATCCGAGCCTAGGTTTTATGTGTTGATGTTCTATGCACGAGTAGAACACAAGTGAGTTGTGGGCGATATAAGTCATACTGCTTACCAGCATGTCATACTTTGGTTCGGCGGTATTGTTGGACGAAGCGGCCCGGACCGACATTACACGTACGCTTACGCGAGACCGGTTCTCTCGACGTGCTTTGCACAAAGGTGGCTAGCGGGTGACAGTTTCTGCAACTTTAGTTGAACCCAGTGTGGCTACGCCCGGTCCTTGCGAAGGTTAAAACAGCACCAACTTGACAAACTATCGTTGTGGTTTTGATGTGTAGGAAAGATTGGTTCTTGCTTAAGCCCGTAGCAGCCACATAAAACTTGCAACAACAAAGTAGAGGACGTCTAACTTGTTTTTGCAGGGCATGTTGTGATGTGATATGGTCAAGACATGATGCTAAATTTTATTGTATGAGATGATCATGTTTTGTAACCGAGTTATTGGCAACTGGCAGGAGCCATATGGTTGTCGCTTTATTGTATGCAATGCAATCGCGCTGTAATGCTCTACTTTATCACTAAGCGGTAGCGATAGTCGTGGAAGCATAAGATTGGCGAGACGACAACGATGCTACGATGGAGATCAAGGTGTCGCGCCGGTGACGATGGTGATCATGACGGTGCTTCGAAGATGGAGATCACAAGCACAAGATGATGGTGGCCATATCATATCACTTATATTGATTGCATGTGATGTTTATCTTTTAATGCATCTTATCTTGCTTTGATTGACGGTAGCATTATAAGATGATCTCTCACTAATTATCAAGAAGTGTTCTCACTGAGTATGCACCATTGCGAAAGTTCTTCATGCTGAGACACCACGTGATGATCGGGTGTGATAGGCTCTACGTTTAAATACAACGGGTGCAAAACAGTTGCACACGCAGAATACTCAGGTTAGACTTGACGAGCCAAGCATATACAGATATGGCCTCGGAACACGGAGACCGAAAGGTCGAGCGTGAATCATATAGCAGATATGATCAACATAGCGATGTTCACCAATGAAACTACTCCATCTCACGTGATGATCGTACATGGTTTCGTTGATTTGGATCACGTAATCACTTAGAGGATTAGAGGGATGTCTATCTAAGTGGGAGTTCTTAAGTAATATGATTAATTGAACTTAAATTTATCATGAACTTAGTCCTGGTAGTATTTTGCAAATTATGTTGTAGATCAATAGCTCGCGTTGTTGCTTCCCTGTGTTTATTTTGATATGTTCCTAGACAAAATTGTGTTGAAAGATGTTAGTAGCAATGATGCGGATTGGATCCGTGATCTGAGGTTTATTCTCATTGCTGCACAGAAGAATTATGTCCTTGATGCACCGCTACGTGACGGACCTATTGCAGGAGCAGATGCAGATGTTATGAACGTTTGGCTAGCTCAATATGATGACTACTTGATAGTTTAGTGCACCATTCTTAATGGCTTAGAACCGGTACTTCAAAGACGTTTTGAACGTCATGGAGCATATGAGATGTTCCAGGAGTTGAAGTTAATATTTCAAGCAAATACCCAAGTTGAGAGATATGAAGTCTACAACAAGTTCTATAGCTAAAAGATGGAGGAGAATCGCTCAACTAGTGAGCATGTGCTCAGATTGTCTGAGTACTACAATCGCTTGAATCAAGTAGGAGTTAATCTTCCAGATAAGATAGTGATTGACAGAATTCTCTAGTCACCATCACCAAGTTAGTAGAACTTCGTGATGAACTATGATATGCAAGGGATAACGGGAACAATTCCCAAGCTCTTCGTAATGCGGAAATTGATGAAGGTAGAAATTGATAAAAACATCAAGTGTTGATGGTAGACAAGACCACTAGTTTCAAGAAAAGGGTAGAGGGAAGAAGGGGAACTTCAAGAAGAATAGCAAGCAAGTTGCTGCTCAAGTGAAGAAGCCCAGGTCTGGTCCTAAGCCTGAGACTAAGTGTTTCTACTGCAAAGGGACTGGTCACTGGAAACGGAACTACCCCAAGTGATTGGCAGATAAGAAGGATGGCAAAGTGAACATAAGTATATTTGATATACATGTTATTGATGTGTACTTTACTAGTGTTTATAGCAACCCCTCAGTATTTGATACTAGTTCAGTTGCTAAGATTAGTAACTCGAAACGGGAGTTGCAGAATAAACAGAGACTAGTTAAGGGTGAAGTGATGATGTGTGTTGGAAGTGGTTCCAAGATTGATATGATCATCATCGCAGACTCCCTATACTTTCGAGATTAGTGTTGAACCTAAATAAGTGTTATTTTGTGTTTGCGTTGAGCATGAATATGATTTGATCATGTTTATTGCAATACGGTTATTCATTTAAGTTAGAGAACAATTGTTGTTCTGTTTACATGAATAAAACCTTCTATGGTCATACACACCAACGAAAATGGTTTGTTGGATCTCGATTGTAGTGATACACATATTCATAATATTGAAGCCAAAAGATGCAAAGTTAATAATGATAGTGCAACTTATTTGTAGCACTACCGTTTAGGTCATATTGGTGTAAAGCGCATGAAGAAACTCCATGCTGATGGGATTTTGGAATCACTTGATTATGAATCACTTGATGCTTGCGAACCATGCCTCATGGGCAAGATGACTAAGACTCCATTCTCCGGAGCGAGCAACTGACTTATTGGAAATAATACATACTGATGTATGCGGTCCGATGAGTGTTAAAGCTCACGGCAAGTATCGTTATTTTCTGAACTTCACAGATGATTTGAGCAGATATGGGTATATCTACTTGATGAGACATAAGTCTGAAACATTTGAAAAGTTCAAAGAATTTCAGAGTGAAGTGGAAAATCATCGTGACAAGAAAATAAAGTTTCTACGATCTGATCGCGGAGACAAATATTTGAGTTACGAGTTTGGTCTTCAATTAAAACAATGTGGAATAGTTTCACAAACTCATGCCACATGGAACACCTCAGCATAATGGTGTGTCCGAATGTCATAACCGTACTTTATTGGATATAGTGCAATCTATGATGTCTCTTACCGATCTACCACTATCATTTTGGGGTTATGCATTAGAGACAGCTGCATTCACGTTAAAAGGGCACCATCTAAATCTGTTGAGACGACACCGTATGAACTGTGGTTTGGCAAGAAACCAAAGTTGTCATTTCTTAAAGTTTGGGGTTGCAATGCTTATGTGAAAAAGTTTCATCCTGATAAGCTCAAACCCAAATCGGAAAAGTGTGTCTTCATAGGATACCCAAAAAATTACTGTTGGGTACACCTTCTATCACAGATCCGAAGGCAAGACATTCGTTGCTAAGAATGGATCCTTTCTAGAGAAGGAGGTTCTCTCGAAAGAAGTGAGTGGGAGGAAAGTAGAACTTGATAAGGTAATTGTACCTTCTCCCTTATTGGAGAGTAGTTCATCACAGAAATCTGTTCCTGTGACTACTACACCAATTAGTGAGGAAGCTAATGATGATGATCATGTAACTTCATATCAAGTTACTACCGAATCTCGTAAGTAAACCAGAGTGAGATCCGCACCAGAGTGGTACGGTAATCCTGTTCTGGAGGTCATGCTACTTGACCATGACGATCCTACAAACTATGAAGAAGCGATGGTGAGCCCAGATTCCGCAAAATGGCTTGAAGCCATGAAATCTGAGATGGGATCCATGTATGAGAACAAAGTATGGACTATGGTTGACTTGCCCACTGATCGGCAAGCAATTGAGAATAAATGGATCTTCAAGAGGAAGACGAACGCTGATAGTAGTGTTACTATCTACAAAGCTAGAATTGTTGCAAAAGGTTTTCGACAAGTTCAAGGTGTTGACTACGATGAGAGTTTCTCACTCGTATCTATGCTTAAGTCTGTCCGAATCATGTTAGCAATTGCCGCATTTTATGAAATCTGGCAAATGGATAAACAAAACTGCATTCCTTAATAGATTTATTAAAGAAGAGTTGTATATGATACAACCAGAAGGTTTTGTCAATCCTAAAGGTGCTAACAAAATATGCAAGCTCCAGCGATCCATCTATGGACTGGTGCAAGCATCTCGGAGTTGGAATATATGCTTTGATAAGTTGATCAAAGCATATAGTTTTATACAGACTTGCGATGAAGCATGTATTTACAAGAAAGTGAGTGGGAGCACTACAGCATTTCTGATAAGTATATGTGAATGACATATTGTTGATCGGAAATAATGTAGAATTAATCTGCAAAGCATAAAGGAGTGTTCTTAAAGAAGTTTTTCAAAGAAAGACCTCGGTGAAGCTGCTTACATATTAAGCATCAAAATCTATAGAGATAGATCAAGACGCTTGATAAGTTTTTTCAATGAGTACATACCTTGACAATATTTTGAAGTAGTTCAAAAATGGAACAGTCAAAGAAAGAGTTCTTGGTTGTGTTACAAGGTATGAAGTTGAGTAAGACTCAAAGCCCGACCACGGCAGAAGATAGAAAGAGAATGAAAGTCATTCCCTATGCCTCAGCCATAGGTTCTATAAAGTATGCCATGATGTGTACCAGATCTATTGTATACCCTACACTCTGTTAAGCATGGGAGTACAATAATGATCTAAGAGTAGATCACTGGACATTGGTCAAAATTATCCTTAGTGGAATAAGGAAATATTTCTCGATTATGGAGGTGACAAAAGGTTCGTCGTAAAAGGTTACGTCGATGCAAGTTTTGACACAGATCTGGATGACTCTAAGTCTCGATCTAGATACATATTGAAAGTGGGAGCAATTAGCTAGAGTAGCGCCGTGCCGAGCATTGTAGACATAGAATTCGCAAAATACTTACGGATCTGTATGTGACAGACCCGTTGATTAAAATTATCTCACAAGCAAAACATGATCACACCTTAGTACTCTTTGGGTGTTAACCACATAAATAATGTGAACTAGATTATTGACTCTAGTAAACCCTTTGGGTATAGGTCACATGACGATGTGAACTATGGGTGTTAATCACATGGTGATGTGAACTCTTAGTGTTGAATCACATGGCGATGTGAACTAGATTATTGACTCTAGTGCAAGTGGGAGACTGAAGGAAATATGCCCTAGAGGCAATAATAAAGTTATTATTTATTTCCTTATATCATGATAAATGTTTATTATTCATGCTAGAATTGTATTAACCAGAAACATAATACATGTGTGAATACATAGACAAACAGAGTGTCACTAGTATGCCTCTACTTGACTAGCTCGTTAATCAAAGATGGTTATGTTTCCTAACCATGGACAAAGAGTTGTTATTTGATTAACGGGATCACATCATTAGGTGAATGATCTGATTGACATGACCCATTCCATTAGCTTAGCACCCGATCGTTTAGTATGTTGCTATTGCTTTCTTCATGACTTATACATGTTCCTATGACTATGAGATTATGCAACTCCCGTTTGCCGGAGGAACACTTTGTGTGCTACCAAACGTCACAACGTAACTGGGTGATTATAAAGGTGCTCTACAGGTGTCTCCAAAGGTACATGTTGGGTTGGCGTATTTCGAGATTAGGATTTGTCACTCCGATTGTCAGAGAGGTATCTCTGGGCCCTCTCGGTAATGCACATCACATAAAGCCTTGCAAGCATTGCAACTAATGAGTTAGTTGTGAGATGATGTATTACGGAACGAGTAAAGAGACTTGCCGGTAACGAGATTGAACTAGGTATTGAGATACCGACGATCGAATCTCGGGCAAGTAACATACCGATGACAAAGGGAACAACGTATGTTGTTATGCGGTCTGGCCGATAAAGATCTTCGTAGAATATGTAGGAGCCAATATGAGCATCTAGGTTCCGCTATTGGTTATTGACCGGAGACATGTCTCGGTCATGTCTACATTGTTCTCGAACCGTAGGGTCCGCATGCTTAAGGTTTCGATGACAGTTATATTATGAGTTTATGAGTTTTGATGTACCGAGATCGGGGACATGACGAGGTGTCTCGAAATGGTCGAGACGTAAAGATCGATATATTGGACGACTATATTCGGATATCGGAAAGGATCCGAGTGATTCGGGTATTTTTCGGAGTACCGGAGAGTTACGGGAATTCGCCGGGGAGTATATGGGCCTTATTGGGCCATACGGGAATAGAGGAGAGAGGCCAAAAGGAAGAAGGCCTACGCCCCCCCCCCTCTGGTCCGAATTGGACAACGGGCGCAGCCCCCTTTTCCTTCTTCCTCTCCCCCTCTTTCCCCTTCTCCTACTCCAACAAGGAAGGAAGGAGTCCTACTCCCGGTGGGAGTAGGACTCCCCTTGGCGCGCCCCCTCCTAGGCCGGCCACCCCCTCCCCCTTGCTCCTTTATATACGGGGGCAGGGGGCACCTCTAGACACACAAGTTGATCTTCGTGATCGTTCCTTAGCCGTGTGCGGTGCCGCCCTCCACCATATTCCACCTCGGTCATATTGTAGCGGTGCTTAGGCGAAGCCCTGCGACGGTAGAACATCAAGATCGTCACCACGCCGTCGTGCTGACGGAACTCCTCCCCGACGCTTTGCTGGATCGGAGCCCGGGGATCGTCATCGAGCTGAATGTGTGCCAGGAACTCGGAGGTGCCGGAGTAATGGTGCTTGGATCGGTCGAACCGTGAAGATGTACGACTACATCAACCACGTTGTGCTAACGCTTACGTTGTCGATCTACAAGGGTACGTAGATCACACTCTCCCCTCTCGTTGCTATGCATCACCATGATCTTGTGTGTGCGTAGGAAAATTTTGAAATTACTATGTTCCCCAACACTTTCCTCAGCCGCATTAACGCGCATCTTCAGCCACCTCCATCTCCGGGATCCTGCCGCCCACCTCGATGAGCTGCTGGAGCCTGTGGACACCGAGCACTGCGCAACTGCTACCGAAGCCGTGAAGGGTCAGGTGGAAGCCCTACTGAAGAGGTTCCGCGCCTTCGATCCCGCGCCCTCAACTGGCGGTGCTGCTGATCCTGCAACTCTGGCGGGTGGTGTAGGTGAGGGCAACATCGCTATGGGAGAAGCATCCCTTTCGGGCGACGGCGGCGTCAGGGGATGACGAGATGACCTGTTGGCGGCTCCTTTCCTGCTTAGCTCATGCGATATGCACCATGCCTCATGGAGGCGTTTAAACTTGTGTTTGGTATCGGAAGAACAATATGTCTTGTAATATTTGCTTGAGATTTTGCGATTTTCTTCCCATTTGCTTTATGTTCAACGTCGGCAGGGTCGGACCCCGCGCATACCTCAACCGCCATGGACCGTCTGGATCACCAGGACAGACCAAGGAGTGAGGGGCTACGTGGCCAGTTAGGCTCCTGAGTCGGGATGCTTAGGAGTCCCCCTTGACGCGCAAACAGCTTATAGAAAGGAGATGCGGGATTAGGCCTAGTGTTCTACATCAGCATGGCCCGACCCCGCGCATACCTCAACCGCCATTGGACCGTCCGGATCACCAGGACGGACCAAGGAGGAGGGGCTACGTGGCCAGTTAGACTCCTGAGTCGCAATGCTCAGGAGTCCCCCTTGATGTTCAAACAACCTTCATACCTTGGCTCCGCTTGGCGCGCGACGATCAGGTACGATGGACCTGGCAGGGTGGCGTACGCTTGGGCGTGACCCAAGCGCAGCCCTCGTGCCCAGCCCTCTTGCGCGACTCTCCCGAGGAGAGGTGTTGCGATGAGGCCAGACACTGAGCTCGGAGGCTCCCTGAGGTTGATACGGCCATGAGGCTGCCCTCAGTTGTTTATCACCAGCGGAGAGCATAGCGCTTCCGCACTTGCACAGGCATAGCCGCTCCTCGGCAGTGTCGACTGCCAACACGGAGCATGGTGCTTCCACTGGTGCATGGGTGAGGGCTCCCTCTGAGTGGAGCCCCCGGGGCATGTACTGCCCCGCCCTGACACATGGCTTGCACGACAAGTCTAGGCGAGGTGTGTCTGGGCACTCGTGAGCCAGTGCGGGACTCAAAAGCCCCTACCTCAAGGCGGGTTGCGCCTCATCTTGGTTCTTGTTGACTGCGGTGGTCCTACGAGATGGTTAGACAACCTGCGTCGAACGAATCTCCTAAGGTTATCGCACAAGAAGGCCAAGCACCAACGACCCCAGGAGGTGACGTGAACGGGACCGACCCACCAGACAGAGCTCAACGGTTGGATTTATCGACGCTGCAGGGACGGACCCGAGCACAGACGTCGTGCCTAGCCTTCTTATGCGAAGGATCCAGAAGAAAGACGATCGGCGCTCGGCTCCCGTGGTGGGTGATAATCAAGCAGGTAATGACCATAAAATAGCTTATGCATGGAAAGTGAACTAGCTTAGGTAAATGCAAGAACGATACATGCTACTGGGTCGGACCCGAGCGGCCTGGGGATAATGCAGCCCGAGGGGCGCCCCCAGCAGGGTAAGCTAAAGATGCAAGAGGATACACGCCGCAGGGACAGGCCCATCCGACCTGGGAATAATGCAACCCGAGGGGCGCTCCTAGCTGAATGAACTTGGAAAATGTCACCTGGTTTTTCGTCAAAGGAGCGTTGGGGTGGCTGAAGGCACGCGCTGAAGAAGTCGCTCCTCATGAGCCGCCAAGACCCTGAGCCTCGGGAGGCTTTGGGGCTTAGGTGGCCTCCTGAGGACCATCTCAATCTCCGCCAAGACCGCGTGATGCCCGGACTCCTGGGTCGCCAGGATGCTCTGTAGATTGCGCTGGAAGGCAGTTGACACGCTCGGCAGGCCAAACGGCATGTGAATGTAGCTGTGAGGTGGGCCCTCGCACCGGCCAGCACGCGAAGGCTAGAAGCGCTCCTGAGATGCGGCCCTGTTGAGCCCTGGGATGTTGATGCAGACGTGCAGCTCGCCACCCTCGCCCGGGTGGGGAGCTACACCAGGTGGGCGGCGGTCACCGCGTATCGCCCTTGCTTCTAGAAGCTCCTAGGTGGCCTTGATGACGAACTCCTGAGCGTCGGGCGCTCCTCGCCCGGTGCCCACCTGAGGAAAACGCGCCGCGAAGCACGCCTCCACATGGTGATCGAGCGCGTCCCTCGTGATGTTGGCTAGGTCCGAGGCCCTCCAGAAGAGAGCCCCTGAGTCCTGCCAGAGGAGGGCGTCGGGCGCGACTTCCTATGTGAGGGAGGGAGGCGCCCCAGGTGCGGGAGCCGATCCTAAGGTGGCACCGCTAGAGGTGCCGCTCCCCTGAGGCCCTGTGCGAAGTAGCTGCTTCTTCTTTTTGCGGGTGGCCTTAGGAGGGTACTGCGCGCCCTCGCTGTCAGGGTCTTCGATTGCTGTGGCTTGAAAGGCGCGCTCGAGGGAGCACACCGCATCTCTTTCTTCGCAGGGGACTGTGATGATTCCACCGCTTCCCGACATCTTGAGGACGTTGTAGCCATGGTGGTCACTGCAATGAACTTGGCTAATGCTGGGTACCCGACGATGGCACTTTACAGCAAACAGATGTGGGCGACATCGAAGTCGACGAGCTCGATGTGGTAGTTGTCATGCTGACCAAAGGTGATAGGGAGACGAACTTGCTCTATCGGGGTGGTGGAGCCGTCGGTCACTCATGATAAGGGCTTGGTGGGTTGAAGCTGATCATATGGCACTTGGAGGCTGTCGAACGTCTCGATGGACATGACACTAAGCCCTGCGCCACAGTCGATGAGGTTCTTGGTGACTTGGACATTGCTGATGATGGGTGAACAGAGCATCGGGATGACGCCAGCGGTCGCTACGCATTTGAGTTGGTCCACCGAGCTGAAGGTGATGGCGTACTTGGACCATCTGAGCGAGCGTGTGGCCTCAAGCTTGGGGAGGGCTGCATTCACCTCGCGAGAGAACTGCTTGAAGATGCATTGGGAAGCCGGGGCCTGAGCACCACCCAAGATGCAAGCGCTGGCGCGCGGCTCCTGGAAGCCCCCAGCCCCCTCGTCCTGATGGTGGTAGTCGTTCCTCCTTGGTGGTGGCGGCAGCGGAGGGGGACCAAGATTGCCCTAACGACGGCCCTCGCGAGGCTGGTCCCTCCGGGCGCCCTCATGAGGCTGGTCTTGCCAGCGGTCCTCACGAGGCTGGTCGCGCCAGTCCTAGCGGGGGGTGCGGTCGTCCCAACGCCCTCCGCCTCGTCCTACTCCTCGGTCGTAGCCCCGGTCGTTGCGCTTGGGGCGTTGACCGAAGCGTCCATCTCGAATGGCCTGAGATCTTGACAATCGTTAGTGTTGTGGCTACGCACGTTGTGGAAGGCGCAAAATGGACGACCGCCCTTGGATGACTTGGGGAGGTCCCGGCCGCACTTTGTGTCTGGCTCTGCCGCGAGTACGGCCACTCCCTTGCGCTTCACATCCTTGAGCTTGGCCTTCTTCTCCTCTGCGTCTGCGGCAAGGGAGCTCGAGGAGGGAGAGACGCCCCTCCTCATCTCTTGCACACTAGGTTGCTATGTTGAATAGTTCCCAAGTTGTGCATAGCTCCTCCTGGATGGCGAGCTCCTCCTTCAGGTTGATGTCGCAGATGCCATCGGAAAATGCTGAGTTGATGGCCTTGTCCGTCACCTTGGGGATCTTGAGACGCACGCTGTTGAAGCGCTGGATGTACTTCTGCGGGATCTCTCCCGGCTGTTTCTTGATGCAGCGTAGGTCACCCGCGGCCGGAGGGCGGTCGTGTGTGCCCTGGAAGTTGGCGATGAAGCGGTCGCGCATCTCACCCTAGGAGGATATCTAGCGTGGAGGCAGGTTCAGGAGCCATGAGCGAGCTCCATCCTTGAGAGCCATGGGAAACCAGTTCGCCATGACTTTTTTGTCGCCGTTGGCCGCCTCGATGGTCAGCTCGTCGAGCTGCAGGAACTCCGCGGGATCGGGGGTGCCGTCGTAGCAAGGAGGCAGATCCGGCTTGAACTTGCCTGGCCATACGACGCTACGCAGCTTAGGAGCAAAGGCGCAGCAGCCTGCGGTGGCGACCGGGGCCCTCTGTAGGGGCGGAGCCTACCCTTGATCTCTGCGCACCACCGCCGCAGGCGGCACGCGGTCTTGTCGTGGTGGTGGTGGGAGCGCTGCAGGGTTTTCTTGTGGCCCGGGAACCTCTTGGCAGCTTCCTTCTTCGTGCGCGGGCACACGGCGCGGTGGATCATGCCGCGGGACCGCGCGCCTTGCGGCGAGGACGCCGTCTTGACGCGGAGGAGGCGGTGGCGCTCTGTGAGCTACGCATCTCGGCGCAAGGGTGCCCTCTTGATGCGGAGGCGGTGGAGGCGCTCCGTGAGCTACATCGCCCGCCGCTGGAGGTGGGCGAGGTAGTGAGGGGGATGGTGTAGGAGAGCCTTTAGCGGCGCTGACAAGCTCGGCGATGCGGTCCAACCAGTCCTCGTAGAGGTCATCAACCGGGCGGTAACGCAGGAGCTCGCGTGCCATGAGCAGTGTAGCTTGCGCGTCCGTGTGTGCGCGGCGACCGTGAGACGATGAGCCGGCCGGAGTCAGCGATGGTGTGGCGGTGCGGCCATCCCGCCACACAGAGGGGTGCAGTGATGATGCTTGCTGCTCGTTTGCTGCCAAGCCGGTAACAGCGTTGGCAACAGGAGATGGAGAACAATGGGGAGGCTCACTGACAGGGGCTGTCTGAGCGACACGGGCGGCGAGGGGGCTCGACATGCGTCCGACATGGATGTGGTGGAGCGATGGAACGCGAATCAGTGGATGGAAAGCTTCAGCGCACCCCTACCTAGCGCGCCAAATGTTGTATTTCGGGGAAAACCCTTGAGGTTCGAACGCTCAGGTGCGCACGAAGAATTCTCCTCCCTCTAGCTCACGCCCTCACCACAATCTCAAGGCTTATCGCGTCGAACTCGCAGAACAAGATTTATACTGGTTCGGGCTACCGACGTGGTGTAATACTCTACTCCAGTGTGGTGTCGTGGATTGCCTCTTGGGCTGAGGATGGACAGTTACAAGGGAAGAACGGCCTCCTGAGGAGAGGTGCTCTTGTGCTTGGTGAATTTGTGTGGTTCCCTTGGTGGAATGGGTCCGGTCCAAGATGAGATCATCCTCCTACGATGGTGGCTAGTCCTATATATAGAGGCCCGGGTCCTCTTCCCAAATATTAGGCGAGAAGGGATCCCACAACGGTCAATTTGAAGGGGGACAGCTAGTACAAGCTATCCTGACAAAAGATGGTCTTCACCTGCCAGAGGCTCTGGTGATGACGCCGTCTTGGGCTCCATGGTGACCTCTGTTCTGCCGTCCTGCTGGTCTTGGTCTTGTTGCACCGATATGGAAACCTTTGCTTGATGCCTCGGGACTCCGTGCCTACGCTTGCCTATTTAGCACCAAAGAGGAAACGAGGACACTGCGCGCTGGTGCCCGCCTGGTGCCCGCCTGGCCTTGGTCGTCATGGCTTGCGTCACAGAATCTCGCGAGGTGCCCCTTGCCTTCATCTCTCCACCCCACGCGAGCCATCCTGGTGAGGCCGCCCCCGAGGAAGTCTTGCGTCGTTCGCCTCGCGAGGCTTGGCGCCTCGCGAGGGTCTTTAGTGTTTGCTAGTGAAGATGGGCCGTTCAGGGCCGCTGATGGAGCCACGCCACGGGTGGCAGGCAAGTCTAGGGACCCCCGTTCCCAGGACGCCGACAAAGCGAGCAGAGGATCGATAGTCAATTATCAGGTGGTAACACTGTTTTATCTGGATTAAAACAGGCTTCGCTGTTAGCGGCGACTTCCCAATCTGCAGAAGTTTCCGAACTCAAGCGAAAACGTGAGTGAGCCGAGGAGGACCTAGTCCTTGTTAACACGCGGCTTGACTAGGCGCACGGTAGAAGATACATCTTACTGTATGACTTTTTATGTCCGTGTTTTCTGTGAAAATTCAGGAGCTGCAATGTGCGTGTTTGTATAGATGGTGTCGTCGCAGTGGAAACCCTCAGGAGAGAGCTTGCTCAAGCCAAGGAGCAAGCAAGGGTAAGCAAGGCAGCCATCGATAAGGCGGCTGCAGACATGACGGCCGAACAGGCCGTTCGGCGCCATTTTGAGGAACAGGTGACCGAGATGAATCAAAAACTGAAGGACACAACCGCCAAGTGTGAGTCCTTGGAAACAGAAAATAAGGCAAAGGGGATCGAACTTCCCAATGCCCGTCAAGATGCTTCACATGCATGCTCTGAATCCCGTGCAGCGTTCGGGGAAATCCGTCAAGCCTGTCAGATAGCGGCTGGTAAGCCGTTTCTCTTACAAGCTAAATTTGGGGACCGGAAGTATGCCTTGCTTAATCGACTGTGGAGTTCTTCAGACGCATATGCGGATCTGCTGATGAGTACTGCGGATGCCGCCCAATTCTTCCAGGACCAGGAGGGGTACGAGTCGGAGAAGCTCTTCTGGTCGCGGTTTGTGGAGCAGGAGCATCCCCTACTACTAAATGACTGGATGGCGCAATGGGAGGAGCTGCATAAGATATCCGGCGCGGCCATGAAGGACGTCATAGTCTAGTTGTGGCCGGCTGAAGCCATTCCGGACAGCTACTTCGGCCTCGTGCGGCGTCTCGTCGATGCGCTGCCCTGGGTTGACGCCGTCAAGAGGTGTTCCTGTATGGAAGGAGCGCGTATGGCTTTCGCCCGTGTCTAGATGCATTGGGTGAAAATAAATGCCGAAAAGGTGGCAGTTGAGGGCCCTCCTGAAAGCAAGGCCCACTTCACACCGGAGCGCTATTTTGAGGACATGCTAAAAGGTGCTCACCTTATAGAGGGCCAATGCTCTAAGGACGTAGTGTTTGAATAAAAGACTCCGAACTGTCCGGGGATTTTTGTTAAACTAGGTGTTTTGTAATATATTCATTCTTGATGAAAAAAATGTATCCTCCTATGTGGTCGTTTATTATATCTGAGAGTTCCCAGTCGTCGACTTCAGCCCCCATGTAGATGCTACTAGGGTGTTTGGAATTGCACATAACTAGACTTAACCCAACGCCTTGGTCCTTGAAGGAGGTGTCAGTGCGGCGAACCAGGCAATCAGACTATTATGTTTTATTGCTCTGACTTAGCTATAGGAGTTTGACAATGGGTCTATTAGGTAGCCCCTAGTATGTATGCGACCACCCTAATGCGGATGCCTTACATATGTGACCGGGAAATGGTCCTTCTTGTAATACGGAAAAATCTCTAAGGATTGTAATGAATCGCCGAGTGGCTGACTAACTCTCGCCGGATCATGACAGTTAGTTTTTGGTTTTCTCTACTGAGGTGCTTAACCGGACGAGCCAGAAACACAATCATAGTAGTTCTCCCTTTACTATCCTAGTCGATCAGACGGAACGTAAGGTAGCAAGCACAGGAGCCGGGAAACCGAAATATTGACCAAAGACATGATTCGGAGCCGATGCATATAATGCCAAGCTCGGGACGCCGAATTATGCTGTAAAGCAGTTTGGACTTTTGTTTGGCAACACATATGTTGCCCTATAGAGCCCCTGGCAATTTTATGCCGAGGTGTGTATGTGAGACCACTTAACAGGTGTAATAAAAAACGATACCGTATAAGAATTTTGGTTCACTAAAATCTGGTTTATACGTCAAAACGTAATCTTATAGAAGGTACCATAATCACCAAGGCAATTTTACATGTCGGGGGTCTAGAGCTAAGGGAAAATCTCTATACAGGTTCTTGAGCAAAGTTGTGGTCTGCAAAATGCTTTGCACCTTCCTGCTGCATGTTTGCGCTGCTTTTGCCCGAATAAGAAAGATTCCTTTAAAGGAATGGTCTTCGGCCATGTATACAGAACCAGGCTCAGAAAGAGTCCTAGTGGGTCCGAAGGATGAGTAGGTTTTGATTCACCTGTGGTAAAAAAGAAAAGATGATTAAATAAAGGGGAAGGCCATATAAGGCCGAACCTTTTTAGAGGCCTGTTCATATATTTCCTCTGCCGATGCCCAAAGCATTTTGAGAGCATAATTGTGCACACGCGGTGCGAATTTCGCTGATGTACGTGGCGGTCAACGGAGGCTAGGCTACTAATCCAGCCCTGAAGTTGCCGGACTACTGGCATGTAGAACTGACCGGTACTGCATGGAGAAGTCCTGTGGCCTAATAGCCAAGGAGCTGTGCGGCTTGGTAGGGCCGCTTTTTACTTCGGCCGCAATGGCCGCTATATGCTCCTCGGTATGGAGGGAGCGCTCCATGCTTCCATTGATTGTAATGACGCCACATGGACCGGGCATCTTGGGCTTCAAATAGGCGTAATGGGGGATCGCATTGAAGCGGGCAAAAGCAGTTCGTCCGAGCAGTGCGTGATAGCCTTTGCGGAAGGGGATGATGTTGAAGATCAAATCTTTGCTTTGGAAGTTGTCCGGCGAGCTGAAGACTACTTCCAGCGTGATTGAGTTCATACAGCGGGCCTCTTTGCCAGGTATTACTCCTTTGAAGGTAGTTCTAGTGGGCTTGATTCTTGACGGATCAATGCCCATTTGGCGGATAGTGTCTTGATAAAGTAGATTGAGACTGCTGCCACCATCCATGAGGACTCGTGTAATGTGGAATCCTCCGATGATTGGATTGAGGACCAAAGCTGCCGAACCTCCGTGATGTATACTGGTTGGGTGGTCCTTTCCATCAAAGGTGATCGGACAAGCCAGCCATGGGTTAAATTTGGGGGCGACCAGCTCTATGGCATAGATGTCTCGTAGTGCACATTTGTGTTCCCTCCTAGGGATACGTGTGACATATATCATATTCACCATTTTTACCTCGGGAGAAAACTGCTTCTGTCCCCCTGTGTTCGGTTGACAAGGCTCTTGGTCATCTTCATCGCTTGGTGATCCTTTTCCCTTGTGTTCGGCATTAAGTTTGCCGGCCTGCTTAGATACCCAACAATTTATGTTGTTATGATTGGCAGGTTTATCGGGGGTGCCATGAATCTAGCGAGGCCGGTCCAGTATTATGTCTATTCTGGATGGGCCATCTCTGTTTGCCTTGAATGGCTTTTTCTGTTGACTGGGTTTGGGGCCGCTGAATACGGCATTGACTGCCGTGTCTTAGTCTCCTTCATTATTGTTTTGATGCTTGTGCATGTTGCGTCGTGGCTTGCCATTGCCGTTCCTGGTTCCGAAGGTACCAGGGTTGCTGGTGCTATTGCTTCTGCGAGCAAGCCAGCTGTCTTCTCCCACACAAAAACGGGTCATAAGTGCGGTGAGGGCTACCATGGACTTCGGCTTTTCTTGGCCGAGGTGTAGGGCAGGCCACTCGTCTCGGACGCTATGTTTGAAGGCCGCAGGGGCTTCTGTGTCCGGACAATCCACAATCTGGTTCTTTTTTATTAGGAACCTTGTCCAAAACTGTCAGGCCGATTCCCCGGGTTGCTGGATTATGTGGCTAAGGTCATTAGCATCAAGGGGCCAAACATTGGTACCTTGGCAGTTGTCTTTGAATGCATCCTCTAGGTCCTCCCAACTACCGATAGAATTTTCTGGTAGACTGTTCAGCCAGTGCCATGCTGGTCCCTTTAGTTTGTAGGAAAGGTATTTGATGGCGTGTAGACCGTCACTGCAAGCCATGTGAACGTGGAGAAGAAAGTCTTCAATCCATACTTCGGGATCCGTTGGGCCGTCGTATGATTCGATGTTCATGGGTTTGGACCCTTCTGGGAACTAGTGCTCCATTACCTCATCGGTGAAGCATAGGGGGTGTGCGCTGCCCCTATATCAGGCCGTGTCACGACGCAGTTCGGATGAAGTCTGTATGTAGTTTTTGGCCGAGGCGCGGTTGTGCTTGCCACGCCGGGATTGGTAACCGTCCTCTCGCGCCGGGGCGTGCCCCCGTGATCCAAAGATTGATCTAGTCTAACCTGCTCTATTTTTCAGGTCATGTCATAGGTCATATGTGTATCCCCGAGCTGTTGTTTCTCTGCTTTTATGGCGAGGTGGAGCGGGCTGGTTTTCGGCTTGAGATGTCGTTTTGCCCTGGCCACGTGGTGGTCGGTTAGGTCTGTCAGCCGCATTATGTGCGGGCGGTATGGGCTCTAGCACCTCGTCGTCGAATTGGGTAGCAGCTTATGCTTCGTGTAACTCTTTGCTGGGCTTTCGAGGCCGCACTCTTCGCCTGCCAGGATATTAGTCCATCTGTCGTTAAGCAGATCTTGGTCAGCTTGAAGTTGTTCCTGCTTCTTTTTTAGGCTTCTGGTCGTTGCTATTACCCGACGCTTGAAGCGCTCTTGCTCAAGGGGTTCCTATGGCACGATAAAATCTTCATCAGTGAGGCTCACGTCGTCCTTGGAGAGTGCAGATAGTTGCTATCCTCTGAGTCTTCATTCCCTGCTTGCTCGTCGGGATCAATTTGCCCGTCCTCCCGATCGTCCCGTTCGGATGTTGGCTCGATGGGGTCTTCTTGGTCTTCGGCGTTCTTCGGAGTATCATTGTCTCCAGTGTTGTTGTTCTTACCGTGACGCGATTTAGAGCGGCGCCGCTGACGTCGACGTTTTGGTGGTATCTCCGGAGGTTCGTCCTCGATTGGGTTTTTCTCATCATTGTCGTCGCCATCTTTATGTTTATCCACCATGTGTACGTCATACGAGGAGGCGGCCGTCCAACGTTTGGTGATCGGTGGGTTTTGAGCTTGCTCCACTCCAGCATCGTCGTACATACCATCGATGTCTTCAGAGGCATAATCAAGCATGTCAGTTAAAGCCTCGACAGTGGCTATGAAGTGGGTGGTGGGTGGGAAGTAAAATTCCCTATTTCTAGCCCCTAGTCCGGTTTGGGCGTGATTCCGATGCGGTTCCTCTGTGATGATGAGGGGTCGCATTAGGTCCAAAGCCTTGTTTAAGAGCAAGGTCTGGATGGGAACCGAAGTTGCCTGGCCAAACTCGCGATACGCGGACTTCGAGGGATCAGAACTAGTGTCTGGAGGAGAGCTCGGCTTTGTGATGACTGCCGGTGGCGCTATTTTCTTTGGATCACCAATATTAAGCTCTAGAGCTGCAGAGAGTCCGGCGGGCTCTAGACTCCCGTCTTCGGACCTAGTGACACACTCTGGATCTAAGGCCGGAGCGGTGGCTAAGGCCGTGAATCCTTGGAAGATCAAGTCTCCTCGGATATCATCAATATTGCTCAGATTTCCAAAATTGATCTGGTGACCAGGGGCGTAGCTGTCGATCTGCTCTAGATGGCCAACTGAATTGGCCCGCAGTGTGAAGCCGCCGAGTACAAAGATCTGCCCGGGGAGAAAATTCTCTTTCACGGCAGCGTTGTTGTAGATGATTGATGGAGCCATCGAGCCTTTCGAGGACGGCACAGTGGAACTCTCAATGAAAGCACCAATGTCGGTGTCAAAACCGGCAGATCTCGGGTAGGGTGTCCTGAACTGTACGTCTAAGGATCGAGGGTAACAGGAGGCAGGGGACACGATGTTTACCCAGGTTCGTGCCTCTTAATGGAGGTAATACCCTACTTCCTGCTTGATTGACTTTGATGAGTATAGGGGTTATAGGAGTTGATCTACCACGAGAATGTAATGGATAAACCCTAGATGTCTAGCCTATATGATTATGATTGCCTCTATAGACTAAACCCTCTGGTTTATATAGACATCAGAGGGGGCTAGGGTTGTACAAAGTCGGTTTAAAGATAAAGGAATCTTCATATCCGCACGCTAAGCTTTCCTTCGACGCCAAGGAGAGTCCCATACGGACACGCGGAAAATCTTCCGTCTTGTATCTCCACAGCCCATTATTCCGGCCCATATCACATAGCCTGGACGGCTGAGGACCCCATAATTCTGGACTCCCTCACTCCTCCAATCTTATCACTTCCTCAACGTATGCCTCCATCAATGGGCTTTGGTAATCCTTGTTGACTTGTCTCACCACAAGTTGCGAATCTCCTCGAATGATCAACTTCTTGATTCCCAATTCAGTGGCAATCCTAAGCCCGGCAAGGAGTCCTTCATATTCTGTTGTATTGTTGGTCGGCTCCTCCCGGGGAAAATGCATTTGGACAACATACTTCAGGTGCTCCCTAGTTGGACCAACGAGAAGCACACCAGCCCCTGCACCTTGTAGGGAGAAAGCGCCATCGAAATACATGATCCATTCTTGGGGTGCTTCCTTGCTGGGGATAACTGTTTCTAGCACTTGTTCATCAGGGGTTGACGTCCATTCTACAACAAACTCTGCCAATGCCCTGCTCTGAATTGTTGATGGGCTTTCAAACTTCAGGCCAAAGCTGGATAACTCCAATACCCACTCCACTATCCTTCCAGTATCCTTAGGGTTTCGGAGTATCCTCTGTAGAGATAAGCGGGTGACAACCGTGATCTCATGGGCTCGAAAGTAGTGGCACAGTTTCCTTAAGGCCATGATGAGGCCAAAAATCAACTTTTGCACACCAGAGTACCTGGATCTAGCCCCCCGCAAGAGGTAGCTGACGAAGTACACTGGGCGCTGCACCACTTTCTTCCTTGCCGCGTCCTTGGGGTTGTCCCCGCTGTCGTGCTCTTCTTTATCCTGATCCATGTCTGGTCTTGCTGGGATGTCCTCACTCTTTGTCTCTTCCACTTCCCACTGCGCCACCAGAGCTGCACTAACCACTTGATTGGTTGCTGCCAAGTATAGTAACAACGACTCTTGTGGTTTTGGAGCAACCAAAGTGGGCACGGAGGACAAGTAGCCCTTCAAATCTTGTAGTGTTGCATCTGTTTCCGGAGTCCACTTCATGGGCCTGCCTTCTTCCAAATTTTGAAGAACGGCAAGGCAAGTTCGGCAGACATGGAGATGAACATGCTAAGCACGGAAACGCACCCTGTCTGACGCCTCACATATTTAACTGACTTGGGTGCCTGGATCTGCTTGATAGCCTTGACCTTATCGGGGTTAGCTTCTATCCCGCAATGGGACACAAAGAAACCAAGTAGGTTGCCAGAGGGGATGCCAAACACACACTTCTCTGGGTATAGCTTCAAGTTGATCTTGCACAGGTTAGCAAATGTCTTCTCCAAATCTTGGATGAGGGTTGATCTGTCTTTGGTCTTGACCACAATATCGTCCATATAAACCTCAATCGTCCTGTGCAACTATGGTTCAAAACCAATCTGGACTACTCTTGCAAAAGTGGAACCGACACTCTTCAACCGGAAAGGCATGCGCACAAAGCAGTATGTGCCACATGGGGTGATGAACGAGGTTTTCTCTTCGTCCTACATGCACATAAAGATTTCATGATGTCCATAGTAGGCATCCAGAAAGGAGAGCAAATCACAACTCGAATTGGAGTCCATAATCTGGTTAAGGAGCGGCAAGGGAGATGGGTCCCTCGGGCAATCCTTGTTGAGATATGTGAAATCTATGCAAAGCCTCCATTTTCCGTTAGCCTTGCATATGACCATCGGGTGTGCTAACCATGTTGGATGCAGTACTCCTCTGACCAAACTAGCTGCCTCAAGTTTCTTGATCTCTTATACAATGAATTGCTGCTGCTCCAAAGCTTTCTTCCGGACCTTCTGCTTGACAGGTCGGGCATGTGGGAAGACATCCAGGTGGTGCTCGATTACCTCCCTAGGAACACCCGCAATGAGCGCACTTTCCTATTTGTCATCAAGGGTGGCGCTGATAGTAAAGGTACCATCAACGCCAACCAGCCCTGCCGGGACCATTTTTACATGAGGTGCAGCAGCTTTGGATCTCTTGCTGTTGGAACTCTCCACCAAGTCATCAACAGGTGTAGCTGAAAGCACAAGTGCTCCCTAGGTGATTTTGGTAATTAATGACAACATATCTCTTGTTGGACTAATACTTTTATCTAGTATATTTCAGATAAGTTCAACAATGGAGTGGCATGGACTAAAGGTTGTGGGAACCCCTTCAAGATGCTAAGGACAAAGGATTGGCTAAAGCTTCAAGCTCAGGACTGTTCATTTTACACTTTTAGTGATCCAAGATCACATTGAGTCCATAGGAAAAGCCAATACTATCAAGGAGGGATGAGGTGTTGATAATGAGCCTCTTTCTCAAAGTGCTTAATGATATGCTCCAAAATTCTCAGCTACTTTCCCACTTCCACAATATGAACCAAACCCAAAGCCAAACTCGGACCTACCGATTCTTTCTATCCGGCGCCATCGAGTTTCACTTGTCACTTAGCCACTGCCAAACCCTAATCAATTCGGTCTCACCGATGGGATCTCGGTCTCACCGAGATGGGCTTGCAAACTCTCTATTACCTGTTGCAATATCTTCGGTCCCACCGAGATATGTAATCGGTCCCACCGAGTTTGCTTGGCCAACTCTCTGTTTCGCTTATTACCCAAATCGGTCCCACCGAGTTTGAGTAATCGGTCAAACCGAGTTTTGGATTTTCCCTAACCCTAGCACATCAGTCCCACCAAGTTGTTCCAGTCGGTCCCACCGAAAATCACTAACGGTTACTAGGTTTACTATTTCAGTCCAACCGAGTTTGTTGATTCGGTCCCACCGAGATTGGAAAACTGTGTGTAACGGTTGGATTTCGTGTGGAGGCTATAAATACCCCTCCACCTTCTCTTCATTCGAAGAGAGAGCCATCAGACTAAGCCTACACTTCTAGCATCCTATTTCTGAGAAAGAACTACCTACTCATGTGTTGAGACCAAGATATTCCATTCCTACCATATGAATCTTGATCTCTAGCCTTCCCCAAGTTGCTTTCCACTCAAATCTTCTTTCCACCAGATCCAAATCCTATGAGAGAGAGTTGAGTGTTGGGGAGACTATCATTTGAAGCACAAGAGCAAGGAGTTCATCATCAACACACCATTTGTTATTTCTTGGAGAGTGGTGTCTCCTATATTGGCTAGGTGTCACTTGGGAGCCTCCGACAAGATTGTGGAGTTGAACCAAGGAGTTTGTAAGGGCAAGGAGATCGCCTACTTCGTGAAGATCTACCGCTAGTGAGGCAAGTCCTTCGTGGGCGATGGCCATGGTGGGATAGACAAGGTTGCTTCTTCGTGGACCCTTCGTGGGTTGAGCCCTCCGTGGACTCACGCGACCGTTACCCTTCGTGGGTTGAAGTCTCCATCAATGTGGATGTAGGATAGCACCACCTATCTGAACCACGGGAAAAACATCCGTGTCTCCAATTGCGTTTGAATTCTCCAAACCTTTCCCTTTACATTCTTGCAAGTTGCATGTTTTACTTTCCGCTGCCTATACACTCTTTGCATACTTGCTTGATATGTACTGCTGAAATTGTGCCTAAAACTCCACTTAAACCGAAAAAGCTTAAAACTTGCAACTTTAGCATTAAGTGTCTAATCACCTCCCTCTAGACACTCCTACTTCTAGATCCTACAAGTGGTATCAGAGCTTTGGTCTCCATTGCCTTGGTTTAATCACCATTGGAGGAAGATGAATGTGTCTACTTTAGGGAGTCTTAGACATAGAGTGCCTATTCTTGATGGGGAGTATTTTCATGAGTGGAAAAATGAGATGCTTGTAATCTTCAATCAATATCATTTAAACAAGTATATTGCCAGCCCTTGTGCACCTCATATTGATCCTTTGCATCCGACCCTAGATGAAGATATTGACATGATTCGCAATCTTAGAACCATTGAGCTCATCATTAGAGGATTGCCCAAAAATTTGATTGCTAATTTGCCTACTCTTAATTGTGCCTATACTATATGGAAATTTCTTGAGGAACGATTTCCCGATCATTCCTTGAAAAATCTGGATGAAATTCTCCATAAATCTATTACATTGAGTAAGATGAACTCTAGTGATCCTAAGTTTGGTGATTGTCTATTTGAGCTTACCAATCTCAAGCATGCTAAAGGAGATGCTGGAATCATTAGTGATATTATATTTGAAGCTATAAGAATTCATAAAAGTGACCACTTTGATGACCAATTATCTAATGAATTACCCTCTCTAGGAAATGATGAGTCACAAGATCATGATGAACATGGATACTATGATGATGATGATAGTGACTTCGATCTTGATGATGCAATGAGACATTTTGGTCTTACGGCAAATCTTCGGGGATATGCGTCAGGTGGAAAGGAATGGGTTCTTGATAGTGGATGTACTGATCATATGACCGGAGATGAAGAGATGTTCCGTGAGCTTGCTGAAAATGACGGCCCTCGAAAATATGTCACCTTTGGTGATAATTCAAAGGGTAAAGTGGTTGGCCTTGGTAAGGTGGCCATCTCACATGATAGTTCCATTCAAAATGTCATGCTTGTTGAATCTCTCGGCTACAACTTACTTTCAGTATCTAGACTTGCTGATTTTGGTTTGAATGTTCTATTTACTGAGGTAGATTGCCAAGTGTTTCGTCGAGACAATCATAAAATGGTCTTTACCGGTATGCGTAGAGGTGATCTTTACATTGTCGATTTCTCTAAAAAGGCACAACCTAAAACTTGCTTTATTGCTAAATCCTCAAAAGGTTGGTTGTGGCATAGACGACTAGGTCATGTTGGTATGAGAAACCTTGACAAGCTTATTAAAGGAAATCATATCCTTGGAGTTAACGATGTCATATTTGATAAGGATAGACTTTGCAGTGCTTGTCAAGCAGGTAAACAGGTTGGAGGAAGGCATCCCGTGAAGAACATCATGACCACAAGGAGGCCACTCGAGCTACTTCATATGGATATTTTTGGTCCCAACGCCTACAAGAGTCTCGATGGAAATTCTTTTGGTCTAGTTATAGTTGATGATTTTTCAAGATTTACGTGGGTGTTCTTTCTTAATGACAAGTCGCAGGTCCAGAAGATCTTCAAAAACTTCGCTAGGAAGGCCCAAAATCAGTTTGACGTGAAGATCAAGAAGGTTGGGAGTGACAACGGAACGGAGTTCAAGAACGCAAATGTGGATACCTTTCTTGACGAGGAAGGGATTTCACACGAGTTCTCGGCTACGTACACACCTCAACAAAACGGAGTTGTTGAGAAGAAGAACCGGACGCTCATTGAAATGGCAAGAACGATGCTTGATGAATACAAGACACCGAAGCACTTTTGGGCAGAAGCGGTTGAGACAGCTTGTCACGCAACAAATCGCTTGTATCTTCACAAGCTACTCGGCAAGATGGCATACGAGCTCCTCACCGGTAACAAACCCCAAGTTGGATACTTTCGAGTATTCGGCTCAAAGTGCTACATTCTTGATAAGCATCGTTGTTCAAAGTTTGCTCCTAAATCTCATGAAGGTTTTCTACTTGGTTATGGCTCAAACTCTCACACTTACCGTGTCTACAACAATTTCACCCGAAAGGTTGAAGAGACGGTAGATGTGAAGTTTGATGAATCTAATGGCTCGCAAGTAGAGCAATTGCCAATTGATGTAGGAGACAAAGACCCTTCAGAAGCAATCCAAGACTTGTCCATTGGCAAAATCCTTCCAACGGAGGTGAAGGAGAGTACCTCGTCCGTCCAAGTGGAAGCCTCTACTTCACAACAAGGTGAACCAAGAATTGATATGGAAGCATCCACAAGTGGGACACGCCAAGATGAAGAAGATGAGGAAGTACATCAAGACGAACATCAACAACCTCCTTCTCCACCACGACAAGAGAATGACAACGTCAACAATGAAGAAGGACAAGAAGAAGAAGAACAAGATGAAGAAGATGCTCAACGAAGACCCAAGCAAAAACACTCACGAGTTCGAGCAAGAATTGCCAAAGATCATCCCGTCGAGCAAATCCTCAATGATATACAAACCGGGAGAATCACTCGCTCAAAAACTCGTTTAGCTAACTTTTGTGAAAACTATTCATTCATCTCTAGCATTGAACCTATGAAGGTTGAAGAAGCATTGGAAGATCCGGATTGGATAAATGCTATGCATGAAGAGCTACACAATTTTGAGAGAAACCAAGTTTGGACATTGGTTGAGAAGCCCGACAACAACCACAACATCATTGGTACCAAATGGGTGTTTCGCAACAAGCAAGATGAAGATGGACAAGTGGTTCGCAACAAAGCACGTCTCGTCGCCCAAGGGTACACACAAGTCGAAGGTATGGACTATGGTGAGACATATGCTCCCGTTGCTAGACTTGAGTCCATTCGCATCTTACTTGCCTATGCTAACCACCATAATATCACCTTGTACCAAATGGACATTAAAAGTGCTTTTCTAAATGGCGAAATAGAAGAGGAAGTTTATGTTAAACAACCTCCTGGCTTTATCAATCCTAAGAAACCAAATCATGTTTACAAACTTCACAAAGCTCTTTATGGTCTTAAACAAGCTCCTAGAGCATGGTATAAATGTTTGACCAAGTTCCTTATTACAAGTGGTTTTGAAATTGGTAAGATTGATTCTAGTCTTTTTACTAAAAGGGTTAATGGAGAACTATTTGTATGCCAAATTTATGTTGATGATATCATATTTGGTTCAACTAACCCTCTCTTTAGTGAAAAGTTTGGAAAGCTAATGTCAGAGAAGTTTGAGATGTCTATGATGAGTGAACTCAAATTCTTTCTCGGTTTGCAAATCAAGCAAACTAAGGAAGGTACATTTGTCTCTCAAACAAAGTACACCAAGGACTTATTCAAGAAGTTCAATATGCAAGAGTGCAAAGGTATGTCTACACCCATGCCCACTAGTGGACATAATGATTTGACCAAGGGTGGTGAACCGGTTGATCAAAAGGTTTATCGCTCTATGATTGGTTCATTGCTATACCTATGTGCTTCACGTCCCGATATTATGCTAAGTGTGTGCATGTGTGCACGATATCAAGCTGCTCCTAAAGAATGTCATCTTAAGGCTGTGAAAAGGATAGTGAGATACTTAATTCATACACCAAACTTTGGCATTTGGTATCCTAAGAGGTCTTCTTTTGATCTTAATGGCTATTCCGACTCGGATTATGCCGGAGACAAGGTTGATAGAAAGTCCACTTCGGGTACTTGTCAATTTCTTGGTAGATCTCTTGTGTCTTGGTCCTCCAAGAAACAAAACTCGGTATCCTTATCCACCGCCGAAGCAGAATACATTGCCGCTGGTTCATGTTGTGCTCAATTACTTTGGATGACCCAAACTCTTAAAGATTATGGAATCTATGTGAAACATGTTCCACTGCTTTGTGACAATGAAAGTGCTATCAAAATTGGTCATGATCATGTACAACATTCTCGAACTAAGCATATTGAAGTTCGTCATCATTTCATTCGAGATCATGTTGCTAAGGGTGACATTAATCTTAAGCATGTTCGCACTGATAAGCAATTAGTGGATATATTCACTAAACCACTTGATGAGAAAGTGTTTTGCAGGTTTAGAGGAGAATTAAACATCATTGATGCTTCAAACGTGGAGTAGGAACTCCATTGGATACATGCAAGACATGAGCTTATGACTAATCCATGATATATCTCCTATGATGACTATCTTATGTCTTGGATATATTTGTACCTTGCATGTTGTCTAACCCATGTAGGTGCTTGGTTGAAACTAATTCCATGATTGCGACTCACTCACATCTTGAGCAATCTCTACATCACCAAGTCTCTACACAATGGTGGTTGAAGACAAGGAAGCACAAAACCATTCAAACATATCCTTTGACAAATTCTATGTTGAGCTTCATGATTGTCATTTTTGGGTACACAAGTGCTCTTCCTTGCAAGAACTAACCCATGTAGGTAGATGAACTCAAACTCCAAGTGGTGCTCCAAATTCTTGATGGGCTACATCAACCATGAGCACCCACACAAGTTCAACTACATGAGCAAGAACCACTCCACCACCCAAGGTATGTTATTCCATCTTAGAGAAGCTTTACTCCAAGACATGAGTCAAAGCAACTCAATAAGATGTGAATACATCAAGATGCTTAAACAAAAAATGGTAACCCCATTTTGAGCTTAAACGATGAGTATGACCTATGATCAAGTGCTCTCACTTGACTCCTAAGTCAATATACTCTAACATAGGTGACTATGTCACCGCCCAACTCTAGATGAAGTTCTCTTGTGCTCTTTTCTGTGTTATTGCATTTGTCTCATGCTTGTTTATTTGTTTCCTTCTACTTCATCTAGATCTTTCAGTTTCTTTCCTTTTTGTTTTTTTTAATTCCTTGCAAATCCTTCAGGTAATTCATTGCAAATCTTTGTGAGATCCTATTTGACCAGTGAGCTGAGGTGACAAGTGTTTTTCTCTGTAATTAACTCGGTTTCACCGAATTGTAATTTTCGGTTCAACCAAATTCCTTCGGTACCACCGAAACATACCACTTGGTGCCACCGATTTAGCAACAGGAAAAACAGTTTGTCACATATTCTTTATTTCTTCTGATCCAGCTCCACTCAATGAATCTTGTCCTCTGCAAGCATCCCAATTTTATCCATTGCTTTGTGCTGAATCTCAAGGACCAAACCTATACGACGGATTCCAGAAAACCCTTCTTGGAAATTGATGTCAAAGGGGGAGAGAGAGATCACATCAAAGCTTGTGGGAGAGAGAGAACACACACACTAAAGGGGGAGAGAAAGTCTCAAGGATCCCAGATGTCCCAGATAAAGTATTAAGGGGGAGAAAGAGATGTCTAGGGGGAGAGACAATACTCAAGGATCCCAGATGCCTGATGTTCAAGAGGAGAGATGTCACATGTCATTTTAGGGGGAAAGAAATGTTCATTTGTTTCTTTCAGCTCTGATTTTCTGTTCCCTATCTTCTCCCAATATCCCATATAAGATTCAGGGGGAGCAAGACACCTAAGGGAAAGAAATCAGTCAAATTCATTGCATATCTTTACTCTTGGGGACATGTTGAATTCAATGTAGTACCTAGTACTTACTCTCTACATGTCATCCCAGTCTTGGTATTCTTGTGGTTTCTTTAGTTTTCTCTGGCTAGTGGATGTACCTGTGTTGTCTAACCTTGTTTGTGTAGGTTCATTCCATCCTAAGCCAACCAAAGACTACAAGGTAAGTGTATGCATCAAAATCATGAGTATGAGGAGTTCTTGCTTATGTACATACTGTTTGCAAGAAGGACTCATGAGCATGAAGGTATTTTCCTTAACAATCTTTTGCTCTGATGCATATGGCCAAGATACATGTAACACATTGCCCACTCTGTCATGGTTATGCTCTCACATGCCTCTATATTTCATATTCACATGAGTGCATACATGTAGGGGGAGCCTATGTTTGTTACATGTCCTTCCAAAGCTTTACTTGCTGTTCTTTATATCTTTATCTAAAGCTTTGATGTATGTTGCCATCAATTACCAAAAAGGGGGGGATTGAAAGCACAAGTGCTCCCTAGGTGGTTTTGGTAATTAATGACAACATATCTCTTGTTGGACTAATACTTTTATCTAGTATATTTCAGATAAGTTCAACAATGGAGTGGCATGGACTAAAGGTTGTGGGAACCCCTTCAAGATGCTAAGGACAAAGGATTGGCTAAAGCTTCAAGCTCAGGACTGTTCATTTTACACTTTTAGTGATCCAAGATCACATTGAATCCATAGGAAAAGCCAATACTATCAAGGAGGGATGAGGTGTTGATAATGAGCCTCTTTCTCAAAGTGCTTAATGATATGCTCCAAAATTCTCAGCTACTTTCCCACTTCCACAATATGACCCAAACCCAAAGCCAAACTCGGACCTACCGATTCTTTCTATCCGGCGCCACCGAGTTTCACTTGTCACTTAGCCACTACCAAACCCTAATCAATTCGGTCTCACCGATGGGATCTCGGTCTCACCGAGATGGGCTTGCAAACTCTCTGTTACCTGTTGCAATATCTTCGGTCCCACCGAGATATGTAATCGGTCCCACCGAGTTTGTTTGGCCAACTCTCTGTTTCGCTTATTACCCAAATCGGTCCCACCGAGTTTGAGTAATCGGTCAAACCGAGTTTTGGATTTTCCCTAACCCTAGCACATCGGTCCCACCGAGTTGTTCCAGTCGGTCCCACCGAAAATCACTAACGGTCACTAGGTTTACTATTTCCGTCCAACCGAGTTTGTTGATTCGGTCCCACCGAGATTGGAAAACTGTGTGTAACGGTTGGATTTCGTGTGGAGGCTATAAATACCCCTCCACCTTCTCTTCATTCGAAGAGAGAGCCATCAGACTAAGCCTACACTTCCAGCATCCTATTTCTGAGAAAGAACTACCTACTCATGTGTTGAGACCAAGATATTCCATTCCTACCATATGAATCTTGATCTCTAGCCTTCCCCAAGTTGCTTTCCACTCAAATCTTCTTTCCACCAGATCCAAATCCTATGAGAGAGAGTTGAGCGTTGGGGAGACTATCATTTGAAGCACAAGAGCAAGGAGTTCATCATCAACACACCATTTGTTATTTCTTGGAGAGTGGTGTCTCCTAGATTGGCTAGGTGTCACTTGGGAGCCTCCGACAAGATTGTGGAGTTGAACCAAGGAGTTTGTAAGGGCAAGGAGATCGCCTACTTCGTGAAGATCTACCGCTAGTGAGGCAAGTCCTTCGTGGGCGATGGCCATGGTGGGATAGACAAGGTTGCTTCTTCGTGGACCCTTCGTGGGTTGAGCCCTCCGTGGACTCGCGCGACCGTTACCCTTCGTGGGTTGAAGTCTCCATCAACGTGGATGTAGGATAGCACCACCTATCTGAACCATGGGAAAAACATCCGTGTCTCCAATTGCGTTTGAATTCTCCAAACCTTTCCCTTTACATTCTTGCAAGTTGCATGTTTTACTTTCCGCTGCCTATACACTCTTTGCATACTTGCTTGATATGTACTGCTGAAATTGTGCCTAAAACTCCACTTAAACCGAAAAAGCTTAAAACTTGCAACTTTAGCATTAAGTGTCTAATCACCCCCCTCTAGACACTCCTACTTCTAGATCCTACAGTAGCGCACTCCAAAGAGGTACACTTCCCGGATTCCTTACTGGTGTCCCTGCTATCCTTCTTCTTTCCTTTCATTTCCTTGGCGGGAACTGTGGATTCCGTGGCCTCTGCCGCGACAGCGTCCCGGTACATCTTATCCACACAAATAATTGGGTCCTTCTCGTCTCATGGAATGGAATGACTCCCACCGGCCCTGGCATCTTCAAAGTGTTGTAGGCATAGTTAGATGCCGCCATGAATTTTTCCAAGGCTGGGCGTCCAAGGATTCCATTGTACGGCAGGGGGAGGTCGACCACATCAAACACAACCTTCTCAGTCTGATAGTTCAACACTCCTCCAAATGTCACTGGCAACATGATCTTTCCCTTAGGATGACTCCTTGTCAGAGTAAATGACCACGGGTAGCCTCATCAGCCCCCCTTGGTATTTCAAGACATTGGGGACAGATGTGCCCCTCACATCTCGCGGTCGAAAGACCGACTCTTCAGGCCGTCTGGTCCGATGGCCGGCTGCTAGAAGACGGCGCGCCCCCAATAGACGGCCCCAACGGGGACGACATCTAGTAGGCGGCCCTATGCCACCTCATAATTTGCACCCATTCACTACGATGAGACGGGGCGTGGCTACAGCGCAACCTGCTACCCCTGAATCTAGGGCTGAACATGGCCACAGTGCGAGCATACCAAGCAGACACCCCTCACCCGGCGGGGCACTATTGCCATGCAGCCCGTGACATCACCTATTGTTGGGGAACGTAGTAATTTCAAAAAAATTCCTATGCACACGCAAGATCATGGTGATGCATAGAAACGAGAGGGGAGAGTATGTCTATGAACCCCCGTAGACTGGAAGCGGAAGCGTTTAACAATGCGGTTGATGTAGTCGTACACCTTCATGATCTGTCCCGGTCAAGTACCGAATGTACGGCACCTCCGCGTTCAGCACACGTTCAACTCGATGACGTCCTCGCCTTCTTGATCCAGCAAGAGGGGTAATGTAGTAGATGAGTTCCGGCAGCATGGCGGTGTGGTGACGGTGTTGGTGAAGAACAATTTCCGTAGGGCTTCGCCTAAGCACTAAGAAAACTATTACGGGGGATAAACTAGAGGGGACGGGGTTGCCGGCACACGGTTTGGTGTTTCTTGATGTGTCTTGGGTGCTAGCCCTACCCCTCTATTTATATGTTGAGCCTTGGGGTCGAAACTTGAAGTAAAAGCCTCCACAAAGTCGGTTTCACCCAAAAGACAAGAGTCCTTCTCGGACTCCAGGACCAGACGCCATGGTTCTCGACGTCTGGACCCAGATGCCAGGGACCCTGGCGTCTGGCCCTTGGACTCCGCAAAACTTCCTTTTGCGCTTTCCAAAGACCTTGTGGGATTTCCCCTTTGGCCCAAATAAAGTGTTCTCGTACCCAAACATTTCGGGTGACATCCGGAACCCCTTCAAGTGAATTCCGGGACCCTTCCTGAGACCAAACACTATTATCCCATATATCAAACTTTATCTCCGGACCATTTCGGAGTTCCTCATCATGTCCGTGATCTTATCCGGAACTCCGAACAACCTTCGGTTACCAACATACATAACTCATAAATACTATACCATCAACGAATGTTAAGCGTGCGGACCCTACGGGTTCGAGAACTATGTAGACATGACCGAGACACTTCTCTGGTCAATAACCAATAGTGGAACCTGGATGCCCGTGTTGGCTCCTACATATTCTACGAAGATCTTTATCGGTCGAACCGCATAACAACATATGTTTTTCCCTTTGTCATCGGTATGTTACTTGCCCGAGATTTGATTGTCGGTATCTCAATACATAGTTCAATCTCGTTACCGGCAAGTCTCTTTACTCGTTCCGTAATGCATCATCCCGCAACTAACTCATTAGTTACATTGCTTGCAAGGCTTATAGTGATGTGCATTACCGAGAGGACCCAGAGATACATCTCTACAATCGGAGTGACAAATCCTAATCTCGATCTATGCCAACTCAACAAGTACCATCAGAGACACCTGTAGAGCACCTTTATAATCACCCAGTTACGTTGTGACATTTGGTAGCACACAAAGGGTTTCTCCGGTAATCGGGAGTTGCATAATCCCATAGTCATAGGAACATGTATAGGTCATGAATAAAGCAATAGCAACAAACTAAATGATCATCGTGCTAAGCTAACGAAATGGGTCAAGTCAATCACATCATTCTCTAATGATGTGATCCTGTTAATCAAATGAGAACTCATGTCTATGGCTAGGAAACTTAACCATCTTTGATTCAACGAGCTAGTCAAGTAGAGGCATACTAGTGACACTCTGTTTGTCTATGTATTCACACATGTACTAAGTTTCCGGTTAATACAATTCTACCATGAATAATGAACATTTATCATGATATAAGGAAATATAAATAACATTAATATTGCCTCTAGGACATATTTCCTTCAGTCTCCCACTTGCACTCGAGTCAATAATCTAGTTCACATCTTTATGTGATTAGTTCACATCTCCATGTGACTAATACCCAAAGGGGTTACTAGAGTCAATAATCTAGTTCACATCGCTATGTGATTAAAACCCAAAGAGTGATCATGTTTTGGTTGTGAGAGAAGTTTAGTCTACGGGTCTGCAACATTCAGATATGTATGTATTTCGCAAATTTATATGTCTACAATGCTCTGCACGGAGCTACTCTAGCTAATTGCTCCCACTTTCAATATCTATCCAGATCGAGACTTAGAGTCATCTAGATTGATGTAAAAGGCTTGCATCGATGTAACTCTTCACGACGAACACTTTTATCACCTCCATAACCGAGAAATATTTCCTTAGTTCTCTAAGGATAATTTTGATCACTGTCTAGTGATCTACTCCTAGATCACTATTGTACTCCCTTGCCAAAAAGATGCTAAGGTATACAATAGGACTGGTAAACAGCATAGCATAGTTTATAGAACCTATGACTGAGGCACAGGGAATGATTTTTCATTCTCGTTCTATTTTCTGCTGTGGTCGGGTTTTGAGTCTTTACTCAACTTCACACCTTGCAACACAGGCAAGAACTCCTTCTTTGACTGTTCCATTTTGAACTACTTCAAAATCTTGTCAAGGTATGTACTCATTGTAAAAACTTATCAAGCATCTTGATCTATCTCTATAGATCTTGATGCTCAATGTGTAAGCAGCTTCATCGAGGTCTTTCTTTGAAAAAATCTTTTCAAACACTCCTTTATGCTTTCCAGAAAATTCTACATTATTTCCGATCAATAATATTCACATATACTTATCAGAAATGTTGTAGTACTCCCACTCACTTTCTTGTAAATACAGACTTCACCGCAAGTCTGTATAAAAACCATATACTTTGATCACTTTATCAAAGCATATATTCCAACTCCGATATGCTTGCACCAGTCCATAGATGGATCGCTGGAGCTTGCTCACTTTGTTAGCACCTATAGGATCGACAAAACCTTCTGGTTGCATCGTATACAACTCTTCTTTAAGAAATCCATTAAGGAATACAGTTTTGACATCCATTTACCAAATTTCATAAAATGCGGCAACCGCTAACATGATTCGGACAGACTTTTAAGCATCAATACGAGTGACAAAATCTCATCGTAGTCAACACCTTGAACTTGTTGAAAACATTTTGCGACAATTCGAGCTTTGTAGATGGTAACACTACTATCAGCGTCCGTCTTCCTCTTGAAGATCCAGTTATTCTTAATGACTCATCGATCATCGCGCAAGTCAATCAAAGTCCATACTTTGTTCTCATACATGGATCCCATCTCAGATTTCATGGCCTCAAACCATTTCGCGGAATCTAGGCTCATCATTGTTTCCTCATAGTTCGTAGGTTCGTCATGGTCAAGTAACATGACATCCAGAACAGGATTACAGTACCACTCTGGTGTGGATCTTACTCTGGTTAACCTACGAGGTTCGGTAGTAACTTGATCTGAAGTTTCATGATCATCATCATTGACTTCCTCATGAATTGGTGTAGGTGTCACAGGAACCAGTTTCTGTGATGGACTACTTTCCAATAAGGGAGCAAGTACAGTTACCTCATCAAGTTATACTTTCCTCCCACTCACTTCTTTCGAGAGAAACTCCTTCTCTAGAAAGGATCCACCTTTAGCAACAAAGATCTTGCCTTTGGATCTGTGATAGAAGGTGTACCCAACAGTTTCCTTTGGGTATTCTATGAAGATACATTTCTCCGATTTAGGTTCGAGCTTATCAGGTTTAAACTTTTTCACATAAGCATCATAGCCCTAAACTTTAAGAAATGACGGCTTAGATTTCTAGCCAAACCATAGTTCATATGGTGTCGTCTCAACAGATTTAGATGGTGCCATACTTAACGTGAATGCAACTGTCTCTAATGCATAACCCCAAAATGATAGTGGTAAATCGGTAAGAGACATCATAGATTGCACCATATCTGGTAAAGTACGGTCATGATGTTCGGACACACCATTACGCTGTGGTGTTCCAGGTGGCGTGAGTTGCGAAACTATTCCGCATTGTTTCAAATGAAGACCAAACTTGTAACTCAAATATTCTCCTCCACGATCATATCGTAGAAACTTTATTTTCTTGTTACGATGATTTTCCACTTCACTCTGAAATTATTTGAACTTTTCAAATGTTTCAGATTTATGTTTCATCAAGAAGATATACTCAAATCATCCGTGAAGTACAGAAAATAACGATACCTGCCGCGATGCTCAACACTCATCGGACTGCATACATCAGTATGTATTATTTCCAACAAGTCTGTTGCTCGCTCCATTGTTCCAGAGAACAGAGTCTTAGTAATCTTGCCCATGAGGCATGGTTCGCAAGCATCAACTGATTCATAATCAAGTGATTCCAAAAGCCCATCAGCATGGATTTTCTTCATGCGCTTTACACCAATATGACCTAAACGGCAGTGCCACAAATAAGTTGCACTATCATTATTAACTTTGCATCTTTTGGCTTCAATATTATGAATATGTGTATCACTATGATCGAGATTCAATAATCCATTCACCTTGGGTGTATGACCATTGAAGGTTTTATTCATGTAGATAGAACAACAATTATTCTCTGACTTTAAATGAATAACCGTATTGCAATAAACATGATCAAATCATATTCATGCTTAACGCAAACACCAAATAAATTTATTTAGGTTCAACACTAATCCTGAAAGTATAGGGAGTGTGCGATGATGATCATATCAATCTTTGGAACCACTTCCATGGCGTTCAAAACGTTTTTGACGTCCCAGTTCTAAGCCGTAAAGCATGGTGCACTAAACTATCAAGTAGTAATCATACCGGGCTTTGTCAAACGTTCATAATGTCTGTATCTGCTCCTGCAATAGGCCCGTCACCTAGCGGTGCATCAAGGACATAATACTTCTGTGCAACAATGAGGATAACTCTTAGATCACGGAGCTAGTCTGCATCATTGCTACTAACATCTTTGAACTTATTTTTCTCTAGTAACATATCAAAAATAAACGGGGAGCTAAATCGCAAGCTATTGATCTACAACATAGATATGCAAATACTATCAGGCCTAAGTTCATGATAAATTAAAGTTCAATTAATCATATTACTTAAGAGCTCCCACTTGGATAGACATCCCTCTAATCATCTAAGTGATCACGTGATCCAAATCAACTAAACCATGTCCAATCATCACGTGAGATGGAGTAGTTTTCGATGGTGAACATCACTATGTTGATCATATCTACTATATGATTCAAGCTCGACCTTTCGGTCTCCAGTGTGCCGAGGCCATATCTTCATATGCTAGGCTCGTCAAGTTTAACCCGAGTATTTCGGCGTGTGCAAAACTGTCTTGCACCCGTTGTATATGAACATAGAGCTTATCACACCCGATCATCAAGTGGTGTCTCGGCATGACGAACTTTGGCAACGGTGCATACTCAGGGAGAACACTTGTACCCTGAAATTTAGTGAGAGATCATCTTATAATGCTACCGCCAAACTAGGCAAAATAATATGCATAAAGGATAAACATCACATGAAATCAAAATATGTGACATGATATGGCCATGATCATCTTGTGCCTTTGATCTCCATCTCCAAAGTACCGCCATGATCTCTATTGTCACCGGCATGACACTATGATCTTCATCATCTTGATCTCTATCAATGTTTCATCATATGGTCGTCTCGCCAACTATTGCTCTTGCAACTATTGCTATCGCATAGCGATAAAGTAAAGCAATTGTATGGCGCTTGCATCTTATGCAATAAAGAGACAACCATAAGGCTTCTGCCAGTTGCCGATAACTTAAACAAAATATGATCATCTCATACAACAATTTATATCTCATCACGTCTTGACCATATCACATCAGAACATGCCCTGCAAAAACAAGTTAGACGTCCTCTACTATGTTGTTGCAAGTTTTACGTGGCTGCTACGGGCTGAGCAAGAAACATTCTTACCTACGCATCAAAACCACAATGATAATTCGTCAAGTTAACGTTGTTTTAACCTTCTAGAGGAGCGGGCGTAGCCACACTCGGTTCAACTAAAGTTGGAGAAACTGATAGCCGGCAACCACTTGTGTGCAAAAGCACGTCGGTAGAACCAGTCTCGTGTAAGCATATGCGTAATTTTGGTCCGGGCCGCTTCATCCGACAATACCGCCGAACCAAAAGTATGACATGTTGGTAAGCCGTATGACTTGTATCGCCCACAACTCACTTGTGTTCTACTCGTGCATATAACATCTATGCATAAACCTGGCTCTAATACCATTGTTGGGGAACGTAGTAATTTCAAAAAAAAAAATCCTACGCACACGCCAGATCATGCTGCTGCGTAGCAACAAGAGGGCAGAGTATTTCTACGTACCCTCGTAGACCGGAAGCGAAAGAGTTTATCAATGTGGTTGATGTAGTCATACACCTTCACGATCTATCCCGATCAAGTACCGAACGTACGGCACCTTCGCTTTCAGCACACGTTCAGCTCGATGACGTCCTCGCCTTCTTGATCCAGCAAGAGGGGCGAAGTAGTAGATGAGTTCCGGCAACACGCCGGCATGGTGACGGTGTTGGTGAAGAACAATTTCCGCAAGGCTTCGCCTAAGCACTACGAAAACTATTATGGAGGATAAACTAGAGGGCATGGGGTTGCTGGCACACGGCTTGGTGTTTCTTGATGTGTCTTGGGTGCTAGCCCTACCCCTCTATTTATATGTTGAGCCTTGGGGTCGAAACTTGGAGCAAAAGCCTCCACAAAGTCGGTTTTACCCGAAGGAAAAGAGTCCTTCTCGGACACCAGGGCCAGACACCAGGGTTCTCGGCGGCTGGACCCAGACGCCAGGGGCCCTGGCGTCTGGCCCCTGGACTCCGCAAAACTTCCCTTTGCGCTTTCCAAAAACCTTGTGGGCTTTCCTCTTTGGCCCAAATAAAGTGTTCTCGTACCCAAACATTTCGGGAAACATCTGGAACCCCTTCTGGAGACCAAACACTATTATCCCATATATCAAACTTTATCTCCGGACCATTCCCGAGATCCTTGTCATGTCCGTGTTCTTATCCGAAACTCCGAACAACATTCGGTTACCAACATACATAACTCATAAATACTATACCATCAACGAACGTTAAGCGTGCGGACCCTACGGGTTCGAGAACTATGTAGACATGACCGAGACACTTCTCTGGTCAATAACCAATAGCGGAACCTAGATGCCCATGTTGGCTCCTACATATTCTACGAAGATCTTTATCGGTCGAACCGCATAACAACATATGTTGTTCCCTTTGTCATCGGTATGTTACTTGCCTGAGATTTGATTGTCGGTATCTCAATACGTAGTTCAATCTCGTTACCGGCAAGTCTCTTTACTCGTTCCGTAATGCATCATCCCGCAACTAACTCATTAGTTACATTACTTGCAAGGCTTATAGTGATGTGCATTATCGAGAGGGCCCAGAGATACCTCTCTGACAATCGGAGTGACAAATCCTAATCTCAATCTATGCCAACTCAACAAGTACCATCAGAGACACCTGTAGAGCACCTTTATAATCACCCAGTTATGTTGTGATGTTTGGTAGCACACAACGTGTTCCTCCGGTAATCAGGAGTTGCATAATCCCATAGTCATAGGAACATGTATAAGTCATGAAGAAAGCAATAGCAACAAACTAAATGATCATTGTGCTAAGCTAACGTAATGGGTCAAGTCAATCACATCATTATCTAATGATGTGATCCCGTTAATCAAGTGACAACTCATGTCTATGGTTGGGAAACTTAACCATCTTTGATTCAACGAGCTAGTCAAGTAGAGGTATACTAGTGACACTTTGTTTGTCTATGTATTCACAGATGTACTAAGTTTCTGGTTAATACAATTCTAGCACGAATAATAAACATTTATCATGATATAAGGAAATATAAATAACATTACTATTGCCTCTAGGGCATATTTCATTCACCTATGACATAGGGAGCCACGCTCCCACGATGGGCGGTTGTTACGGCCCGCAGGCGGCGGGCCCTACCTGTCCGCGAGGCACCAAAATGCGTCGAACCACCAGCAGGTGGTGTCAAGGGCAGGCGGCGTCAAGGGCAGGCCGACTCCTAGCAGGCAGCCCGCCATCCCCTCAAAGTCTGTACGCTGTTAACCAGATGGGATGGGATGTGGCTATAGTGAGGGCCTGCCAGGCGGCAGGACTGTAGCCACTCTCCCCCGACAAAGCCTTCATCATCAGTAGCAAGGCTATAGTACAAAGAAATTAGCATGACACATAGGCGGCTGGAACTGCCTGTCCGCCAAGTACCCGACAGCCGGCGGGACCCAACAAGAGGCGGGCCCCAGCAGCCGGCGGAGAAGCCGGCACCCAGGGACATTAATAGCCGGGTCCTACACCTGGCTGGATTGCCATTGTACCCATGGGGGTAGGCCTATATAAACCCCCCAGGCTCACCCATACAAAGGATTCAGAACCCCAGCCATTAGACACACACCCATAGATGGAGAAGTTAGGGCTAGCCTTGCTCTTCCTCCTCCTCTAGCCGAAACATCTTAAGGAGCAAACTTGTAGCTACTCTATTTGACGATAGTCATCATGCGGAGACCCCACAGAGCAGGACTAGGGGTGTTATCTCCATGGAGAGCCCTGAACCAGTGTAAGATTCGCAGGCGTATGCGGTCTCGCTCACTCCCGCTTCTGGATCCCGGTGAGGTACTCTTGTCTCTCTCCATGATAAACCACCCCTTGGCATGAGCAAGTTACTACGAGATTTAATCCGAATAAGAACAAAATAAATCATGAATTCTACCACGATTTCGAACAGGAAGGACAAAAACACATACGGTGCAACGGGAGCAGCACCGTTGGCGTTGAGGTTGTCACCCATGTCCAAACACCACGTAGACACGGTCTTTGAGCACGGTTCGTAGTCGTTCCACGCTCGGGCATTGAAGTTTGTAACTATTTTCGATTAGAATATACTACTCCTCTTATGCTAGTAGTAGAGCAGAGTCCTACTCTACTACTCTACTCAAGCAAGTTAGGGCATAGCACTGTAGGGAGTACTAGTACTGTGATCACTCAAGCAAGTTCTCTGGCATTGACATGACCCTACGCTGCTGGTATGTGTCTCGTAAGTCAAGCGGCGTGCTGTAGTCATCATCACCTGTCCACTTCCCACAGCACATATTCGCTTATCCATCTTTGTCCGCACATAATCTCGTCCAATCTTCCATCCCCGCTAAGGCGCCCCCCCCCCTCGTCGGAAACCCAAGCACTAACAATGGCAGAACCGAGCAGCGTCCGCCGAAAGAGTGGCTGGAATTCTCTCCCCATAGAGGTAATCAAGCTCATTGTTTCGCGTGTGGACAATCTCAGTACCATGCCGCTCGCCGCGTGCTCGTCGGGGCTGTACCGTTTACTCAAAGCCCTCAGGCCGGAGCTTTTTAAGCCAGCTCCTTGCTTGATAATGCTGCCTGATCTTCAGAAACGGCGTGTCACATAGCATAACGATCGTAGGGTGGCGAGCATCAACCCCCTTGACTGCGATCCGATCCCCGTCAGCCTCAACTACATTAACAATATGTACTGGGTCGGCATGAACACGTCTTGGATGGTGCTCGTCAACTGTCACGGTAGCTGGATGCTCGTGGAGGTCTACACCCGGCGATTGATCCTCCTTCCTTCGATTTAACACTGCACTGCTTTGGCACCGCGGCCCAGAATACTCGGAATCTTATAGTAGCCAACATGATACCAAGTTTGATTTGCTCAAGGTTGTAATCTGCCAAGTGCCCACAAGATCTGCGAATTATAAAGACTTCAGGCTAATTGTGTTCTTCAACCGTGGTCTCGCCTATCTGATAGGTCACTACGGTAAGTGGATAAATCTGCATGTCCATCGCAGGATCATACATCCTCCATGGTTCTCTGATGCCACTGAACACAAGGGCTTCATTTACGTTGTCGACTCCTTCTATGGCTGGACGTATTGCTGGCCTACTCCAGTCATCGCTACAAACGGCTGTTACAGCAGTATGTTACTTTCCTATGATATCATGATGGCTTGCTTATATTACTGTCAATATTTGCTGAAAAAATATGCATGCTCATAACATGCTGTGCTTAAGATTGACTAAATCAAGAGCCCTTTTTTATTTGACTCCAACTTGATATGATGTTGTAGGCTGCCTAGTGTCCCTACCCTTCCTAATCCCAGAACCTTTCAAAGAGAAGCGTCATGGCAGTTGCAGGTGGTTCCTGGCTCGATCAGACGGCGGCGAAAGATTGATGATCGTTCGCACATACCAGACGTGTTGTTTCATGGAATACAATCACAGTCACTGTGGGCCTTCAGGAATTTTTGACTGGAGGCTGGTAAGTAGCCTTGGTACACACTCTCTGTTTGTCGGACTGAATTATCCGATTAACCAGGAGATAACCGACGGCAAGGATCATGATGGCAGCGCGGTTTCGTTCATTAGGCAAAACTGTGTGTACACAGCGTACCATGCGTCTCTGCATGCACCATACCCTGATCTGTGCCGCCACGCTCTGCAGCCCAAAGTAGGAGAGAGGGTTGCAAGTATCATACTTCGACCTACTGGCTGGAGTTTCCCCCGTCAGGCACCCATCTGGTTCAAGCCGTCAGCCAATCTCCACAGATTAATAAATAGTAACGTCTAACTGAGCCAGTTAGTTAGATGCGTACACTTGGTGTAGTAGGATCTTTATTTAGTTTGATGCATACACTTGTTCTTTTTTGGTAGCCCTTTTGTAATGATGGCTGATGTTTGGTTTGGAAGAGAGAGCTGTGTCTTCACTCTTCTGGCCTGCTTACTGCTTCTGTTGCACCCCCAGCCCTGGTTGCTGCTGTGGTTGTTTTCAATGTAGAATCAGTAGTATATTTCGTCTGTTGGTTGAATAAATGTGTTGTTAGAACGACAAACACAATGTTTTGGAAGTCGTTGCACGATTCGATCCTTTAGTGCCCTGTACCGTACGTAACGCATACTATTTTTCATACGGAACACATTTTCCACTTGTTGATAGCATGCAGCCCACTGATGAAGGCCCAATAGACAAGCCCATAATTAACTGGAAGGGAGGCTCTCACATGAATCCGGCCAAGGTACATGCTCATGGTCCCCTAAACATAAATAAGTAAATAAATAAATAAAGCTAAATACTCATGCACCAGTTCTTTGGGAAAATAGGTAGCCCAGTATTTCTTTTTTAAGAATACCCAAGCTAGGACTATTTGTTTTCTCTGAATTACTAGGCTGCAAATCTTTCAAGACGAGGAGGGATGCATTCCGGCCTGGCTTAAGAGTATGGTCAATGTCTGTTAAAAGTAATATCAAAAGGGGTTGAAAATTCCAAAAAAATTATAGCAAATGGGATATAAGTTTCTTTTTTGTGTTTGTTCTTCACTGATATCTTATACGTATTTCATTGGATTTAACATGACATAGTACTAATTTATTTTTAAATTTGTTTTAGTGTGGCTATTAATTTTTGGATTAAGAATATTTCATTCCCCAGCAAAAATTTGTGAATTTTCAAAATTTCCCACATATTTAGTTACTTTTTTTACCCTGGTACTGACCAAAAAATGTCCAGCAATTCTAAAAATGGAAAACGGGCTGCAATAAATTCCATATGAATTAGAAAATGAGTAAAAATTACAAAAATAATAGCAAATGGGCAGTACACGCCACAGATTTCGAGGCTGACTTGTTTACGCAAGGCTTTGTCAGTGAACACATGATTCTAGCAGGAGTGACTGTTGGATGTCCATGCAACGGCCGACGCGCTTCTTCAATCTCTGATCTTCCTGCTCTAGCCGCCTAAACTAGCGCCGGCGGGACTTCCTGCTCCCTCCTCTTGTGGCCCATTGTGATGCCGCGCAGGCTTCCCCGGCCCACCCTACTCCCTCCACTGGCCTGGCCGCACGCAATCAACTACCTCCGTATTACGCGAAAGAAAATGATTCCTCCCACTGACATCTGGGGCGCACCGGTTGGGAGGCTGACCTGTGGGCCTACTAAGTTGACGTGTACGCAGGGCTTGTCAACTTAGTCAGCAAACGATTCTAGCAGCAGTAACCGTTGGATTTGAATTGAACGGTCCTGCTGCTTCTTCAATCGCTGCTCTTCTTGCACCAGCCACCCAAACCAGCGCCCTTGAGACCGCCTGCTCCT